>NC_084762.1:2242182-2427270 GCF_028858725.1 Colius striatus
ATCAGATTCCTGCTGTTTCAGCAGTACAGCTTTATCAAAAAATGAGTAGTTTGCAATATTACCTTCTTCTGTCCATATTGTTAATTTGGGGGGGAATTTTGCTTTCCTTAACTGGCTAAAATCATTGGAATTACCAGACAAATATTTGGACTACAAGTCTTGTCCCAGCACCCAGTATCTACACCCACCTGATCAGAGAAAGATGGACATGTATAGACATGGACACAGATTTATATAGATATAGATTTTATATCTATCTCCACATATCTGTCTAGGTGGATATTTATAGATCTAGAGAGATGTCCATATACATCCAGATACTTTTACCTTCATATCTTTATCTATTTATATACAGATATCTGTACAGAGCTAACTAGCTAGTTATCTTTGTATCTGTCTGCTAGGAGATAGACTATCTGGATATCTTTATCAGTATCTATCTATATGAAGATACAGTAAGTAGATAGCTATAGATATCCAGATTATCTAGAGATTCACATCTATTACCAAGTCTATCTGTACTTATGTAGCTATCTAAATGTCTGTGTATATCTGTCTTGCAGATCTCCTCATCGTGAAGGAGTGGATGGTGTCAGAAACCAGTGTTTTGCAGGAGCATGGCAGCAAACAGATCTCCCACTTCACTCTCAGTCTGGATTCAACACCATGGCTTTACTCATTTGGGCAGGAGAAGGATCAGGATGGCCATCAACTGCTTCACCCAGAAAAAGAAATGATTCATGATGATGAAATGATTGAATTTGTTGTTTTCTGACCCCTTGCTCTTGTCATATCAGTGACTGTACTGCCTTTCCACAAGGAAAGTAAGCCAGGTGAATGCCAGACCCTTTTCTTTGAAAGTCCAGCTTGGGGATATTAATCTCAGATGGCAACTTGGGCTGCCAATGGATACAGCAAAAGCTAACTAAGCAGTCAATCGGCCTCAGAAAGATAACAAGCCAAGTAGAAGAAAATCTTGTCGCAGCAGTGTTTTAAGCATATGGTGAGTTTAATGAAAAGGACACAAATCTGAAGGTAAACATGAAGATCTGGAGTCCATGTTCTAGCTCAAAGCTTCTCTCTGCCCCTGACAGGGCACTTTTTGTGGTTGTCTTTCTTGCTCTTATTCTCTCTTTCCGCCCCAGTAACCTGTCCCTACAGTTAGCGTGAACCCTACAGGACTGCAGCCACTCTTTGCTGGGTTCTGAATGACAGCTCATAACTGTAATGTACCAGTCTAATAATGACATGAGGTCCTCTTCAGGGACTGTTAAATAGCATCTCAGTATCGTGCAGCATCAGCTTATTAAACTTGAGCAAACAAACCCAACTGATTGAGTCAGAATACTGAAAGTCGATGTTTTTCCCATCCCTCCTGCCTGCCCATAACACCATCATCAGCTCTAATTGGAGATGTGCATGCAGATACGACTGCAAAAGTGACTGCTTGCTGTACGTCTCTGATAAGTTATTTATAATGCTGGAAAATGGGAATCCTTGCAACTTGCACTGACAGAATATAGGTTCTATCTCCCTTAAACCAAAAGCGTCAAAGCAGTGAATTATTTATTTAGTTTGGTTTTGTCAAAGCAACGGTGGGTTTCAGTGCTCTGAAGGGACAGACTTCCAGGGTAAAAACAGAATAATGTTTAAAGAATTATTTGGTGCAAAACAACCCTAAAGCACATCTGAAATGTTGTTCACAGCTGGCTTAGCAAATGCACACACAGATACGATTTATAATGAGTTCTGTGGTTTACTGCACATTTGTCAGACATGCACTGTCTCCCTCCCCCTGCTAATTTGCTTGATTGTCCTTTTCTCTGTGTAGAAAAAGCATCTGAGCAATGTAATCTTAACACTGGCTTTGTAGTTGAAACACTCAGGCTTCAGATAGTAGCTTCCCTGTGTATCCTGAACACAGTTTCATCTTGTCACCACAGTGCTGCAGTGCTTCTTCCTTACTGCTCTCATCCTCTCGTGTTGTGAAGGAAACCCTTAGGGTGGAGAGCCTGAAATCTCAGTGACAGGTAACAATCTTGCAGCTGCACATCCTCCAAGAAAAATCCCCTAACTTTGGGATCTCATGCTATGTACTGCAGTTATGATGGATTTACAATACCTCCAGCTCGATGCCTTCCCTTGAAAAGCAATGTCATTCAATCAGCCTGGTGAAGGGAGAAAGTCCTCAACAGTTTTATTACGTGTTTATAATCCTTCCTTCCTCTTTTACTGTAACTGCACTGCTGAAGTAAGATCTCTCCAAACCCCAGCTAGCTGCCACAGGTTCACCTTCTTTCCCCATCATCTGGGTGACTTGGCTTTCCTTTCCAGTCCTTACCTGCCAAAGTTATTAAGTCTCTTCTCTCTGAAAATCACTGTGGTTTGGCCTTGCTTAGTCTGCCAAAAATAGCATTGCCTGACTGGGTGATCTTGAGAGGAGCTCTCTGGCACGTTACCAAGATAGAGTCTATTACCTTCCATGGTTTGCATGATGTGGAAAGTCAGAGGCACTTCATTTTGAACTAGCCATAATGATGAGTCAGTTACTACTGCTTGGAGTTGGTTTTGCAAGGTCATTCTTAAGGAGAAGAGTTAAATTGTTTACTCTGCGAGTGCATTTGCATCCATCCCTTACTCAACCCAGCTAAACATTTATTTTCATAGGTATATTCTCGAGCAACTGTTTAATGTTGAGCTCCCCTTTTGTACAGCAGAATGTGGCTTTTGGAAAGAGACTGGAGAATAAACAATCTGAGTATGAACTGGATGTTGGTAAGTGAATGTGAGCAAAAGCCTCCAAGGCTTTTTTTTTTGGGGGGGGGCTGGATGTAACTTTGAATTGTTCAGATGAAACACTGTGTAGGTGGGGCTCTTATTTAATGACGTTTAACATATTAAGTAACTATGTGTGAACTGTGTAGTGTTACTCATAAAGTCCCTCTCTTTGGTAATCTTTTTCGTTGACCTGACATAAACATTTTTCAACAAGCTAAAGCAACCACAGTTGCAATCTGAGAAAGAAGAGTAGTAGGAAAGAATCCATCCCTGCCTGTGTAAGCAAGGGGTATGCTCATCCTCTAAGGGCTAACTGGAAATGAGCTACATCCATTTGTTTAATGAAGCCTCAAGAACAAGGAAATGTAAATGCTACTAATTAATTAAAGCCCCCTATAATTGAAAGTACGATAGCAGCGATCTAATTTGGGATGGCAGTGATCAATACTTAAGGAGATCAGGTAGAGTGCAGCCAAAGATACCATCAAAACCTACTGGAGATATGAAAAGCCCCGGGAATAACTCCAGCAGAGTTTGGATAATGCCTTGTGGTGTGGAGACCAGCGACGCCGGTTTGTTTGTCTGTAACTTAGGAGAGATTAGCCTGCAGTCATCAACAAATTAGGCTTTTAATAATAAATAGTGCTTTGGAATAATAAATCCTGAGCTTGACCACCGAGCTCTTCCTCTCTGGGGTACAGAAGAAGAAAACTGTCCTGTAACAGGCACTGGCTGTTGAAAGGTTACCCTGGAAGCTACACTTCTCCCCCCAAGCTTACACAGTCTAAGCTGAACGTGTATGATGGATTGAGGTTAAGTGAATGGGGTATAAATATTTACATTACTCCTTCACATACTTTTTTTTTTGGTATAGTAAATGGGCAAAATGTCCTGAAAAACAACATTTTGCTTTAAGATACCACAAAGAGTGCAGCCTCTTTACAAGTTCAAATATTGCTATACCTTAACTCAAATGCAAACAGCACGTGATGTAGTTATTGTGGGGTTACCAGGAGGGCTTCTTTTAGGACTGATGGAAAACTACATCAGGGAAAGGTAGAAAACCTTTCTGCATTGCATCTTCTATCCAAGTAATGATTGACCTATGGCCACTCTAGGCAGAGCTTCATTTTTAATGTCTGGTGCTCTACAGCTAAATAATATCCCCAGGTTATCTTAACTATCCCCAGTTAAATTAATCAAATACTGATGACCATGACTTTGGGCTTGAAAATATGGTGGAGAAACTTTGGCAAAGAGAGAAGCAGATTGCCTGTGAATGGAGAAATTCATCATAATGTCACCAAATACCTGGGGAGTGGAGTTCAAGCTGATTTATTACAACATTGTTTTTCATTTTCACTGGACACTGACCGGGCTCAGGCTTAAAGCAATCTCGTTGTGATCTCCAGTCAAGCAGTGAGGGTGACACTGCTGCTTCATAGGCACTTTTTTTATAGGTCTTGTACTGCTGCTAGGTAACATGTAGCTCTTCAAGGCTGTCAGCTCTGTTGGTGTATTCCTCACAGCGTCCAGAGCTGTGAGACTGCAGCAGAAGCCACAGCAAAGAGATGTCTTGAGAGTTTCAGCAGTAGGAAGTGTTTGTGTGCTTAGAGAGTAATGTAGGCTGCATTGTGAGCAGAGAGAACCGTGCATTCAGGAGTCCTGAGGCAGATCCCCTCTGGTGATGAGGTGCACTTAGAAATGTGAGATTTTCCACAGCCATAAGTAAGGATCTTCCTCAGCTGCAAAACCGCCAAGAATTCACACAATTGGAAGCAAATGCAACAGAGCAGCAAAACTGCAGACACAAAGAAGTTGTTTCTTTCCAGGCAGCTTCGCTGTGAAATGCTGAAGCAGGGAGGAAGAGATCATTCTTCAGAGTAGGAGTCACTGTGTAACCTCTGTGGCCCTTTTCCATCCTCGTTCAAGTGCTTGGCTCTAGATGTGACACAAGTGAAGAGATCAATAGGGTGAAGTCAGTGTACCACGCTATGAACTTCAATAGCTGAGGACCCAACACCTCATGCTTCCAATACCCCTCCCATGGCAGAAAGGTGGATAAAAAACTCTAATCTCTTCAACTGCTGCTGCTTTTTGTGTTACAGGTTGCCTGCAAAAACTTGATGGCATGTGCCTTTTCACCCCTTGCAGCCCACACAGCTATGGGCATGTTTGGGATGCTGCTGTTGAGACAGGCACGTTTCCAGTGTGAGAGGCTGTGATTTGGGTAAGTGCACCGGGAGATGATGTGGCACACCACTGGCTTAGAGAAGTGCTCAGGGTCCAGCACTTTCTGCTCCATTAGACTGTGTTTGCAACCAGCTCCTCTAATTCCCCCCCCCCCCCCGCCCTGTTCAAAAGCACTATCTCTTGTATAGGATTTGGCTGAAAACAATAGTTTTCAGCTTAACTCAAGAACCCAAGAGGCTGAGGATGGTTCTGCACACCCAGACCTCTCCCTTGTGCTTTTTGCCAGCTGGCTGGTACAGTGTGGTCTCCCCAGTACCAATCTGGCCCTGTCTGAGGCTGTGAATCCGTGCTGTACAGAGAGCAGCCAGGCTGCTGGGCACACAGAGGTGAGAGGCAGGTAACCACTGGGTAGGGATGCCATGGAAGGAGTCAGGAGTGGCTGGGATATAACTCCAACTGCCTTGTACTACCTGAATGCTGTGGGTGTCAGTGCAGTGGGTGGTCACACACTGGCCAGTTTTTCCCCTCAGGAGCAATGAATTGGCATGGAATGATCCTGACCCTTCAGTTTGTGGCTTACAATATAAACTGAGAAGAAATTTTACAAGTATATCAGAGGAAGAACGAGATCTGAAGGTAAATGTCCAGTAGTGTTTACTGGGGAAAAAATAAATGAATAAACCCCCAAGAGCAACATAGATGATGGTTCCTCATAGCTGGAAAGCAACCATAACTTTAAATATTTCTTTAAAACCAGAGGAAAGGCAAGTGGTGGGAGCTAAGGAAGAAAAGGTTGTGTCTCCTCTGCTCCTCCCTGCATGATTCCAGAGGGCATCTCCAGCTGACAGCAGGCATTGTACCTTCCCCTTTGCACCAGAGGGTCTGCCCAGCCCCAGGCAGGAGCAAAACTCCACCATGAGATTTCAGGTATTTCCCTCACACAGAGCCCCTTTCTTTATTAGAGTCTGCAGTTACTGTTTTTCTTTCTGATCAAAGCATGCTCTAGGGAGTACAGTCTCTTTGTGCTGTGCTCTTAGTAACCTTTCTATTGCATGGTGGGGGTGAAATGTCAAGACATAAATACCACGAAGTGAACCCCCAAAAGACAGGATTGGATACCACATCATTTTTTTTTCCACCAGCCAGGGCAGTTTGGCCAAGCTGTTAGAGTATCAGACCTCCCTATAACCTATGTAAGTATGTGTTCACAAATGTTTGGCTAATGTTAGACCTATTTCTTTGGAAATTTGGAACATCACATCACAAAATTAGCTGCATTTGTAAGAACCCAAAGCTGTAAGGATTTTTCTGTGCTGCATAGATGGCTCTTTCTTGCTGACATTAAAAGGGTGAGGTTTCTTCAATAATTGGCCATTTTTTTTAATCTCAGCACTTTGATTTTCAAATGCATGTGGAAGGTAGATTTCTTCTAGTAACAGACATAAACATTTTGTTAAATGTTGTCTTTTAGCATATTTACTGCTTCCTAGTGGGAAAAAATGGACAAAGCAAGAGGTATGGAAGGCAGAGAGAAATTGATGGGTGAAGGGAAAACAATGGAGTGGGGAAGGAAAGCAAATAGCACTAATTCATTAGGACTTAAAAGATAAAAAAAGACTACCTCTTATAAAAATATAGGAGAATGTCTGTACAAGGGGAGAAACCTGGTTGGAACGATGTGTTCATGTCACACTGTGAATTGCATTTTACCTGTAAGGCTGTAATACACCTGAGGGTTATTTTGGTTCTGTTTTCTTTGCCTAGCAATGAAATGAAGAGGGTGTGATATTTGTTGGAGCTGTCTTCTCTTCACTTATAAAAACAATTTGCAGCTCTAGCCACAGCTTTGGGAAGCTTAGATTTGTTTACTCATCTCCCAGATATGAATAAAACGCTGAGAAGAAGCTTTATGGAGATTCAGCATCATTGTGTAATGCCACAGTCTGGTTCGAAAGTCTTCAGGAATAGCTACAGACTGCTTAGTCAGATCAGATATTATGCTCTGCAGAATAAGGGTAAAGGTACTGAGAACATGGTTATTTAGGAAAGGTATATGGGTTCTTCAAATCTTGGACTAAGTTAGAAACTTAAGTTGCGATGGAAAGGGTCATTTATGGAGTGAAATTGGGTAAAAGGACAGCAAATAGCAGTCCTTAAAGGTGACTTAAATGAGTCAGCTATTTGTTCCCTCTTGATTTATTCCCCTAAAACCAGTTTTATTCAGCACCTTCACCGATTATGCAGTGGTGGGAGCTGGCAATGCCATCTCCAAGGCTGCAGCACGCACCAAGCTCTCTCAGACAGACAAATGCTGTACTAATGGCAAAGAGCTTCCAGAAGGACCTCAGAAAACTAAGTATGAAGGTTAAAAGGTGGCCAAAGACTACCAATGCAGATAAATACGAAATCTGGAGATACAACAATCTAAATGGACCCCCTGCACAGTGTGAAACGTAGAGATGGCAGTTGCAGCTTGGGCAAGAGATCTCAGTTGCCACTGAAATCATCAGCTCAGCTTGCAAGAGCTGGGCTAAGAGCCCACATTTTTGATGTCAGAGTGGCACTGCTTTTAGAAAAAATATGTTAACTTTATAATGCTGTGCTTTTTCAAGAAACAATACTTCCATGTTCTTTCTATCAGCAAAACTCTTCCCAGATGTTTCTGTGAGATTTGTGCTATCCCAGACCACATCAAATTGCATTTGGAAATACAAGCTCCTCTCGGTTTTGAATGCAGCCCAGAATCAAAACCCGAGGTGATTTGAAGCTTGCCTTTTTCCTTCAACCTTGAATTTCATGGAATTTCAAGAAGTGTTTGGTTTTAAGGTTATGATTCCACTAAACTGCTTCCAGTCATTCTTAAACCAGAGTTGCACATAGTTTATCACAAAATCCCCCCTCATTCAAAACGGCTTTGACTCATTTTTTTTCCATTATAGGAAGGAGAAACAATATGCAACCAAATGCACTGATGACATGGCAACCACACCACCAGCTAAGGTTTATAACACCACACCAACATTTGGTAACAGGAGGTTTTCTCTTGCTCCTGTTCACGCTTGCAACAAAACTCCCAAGGGCATCCACGAGTATCAAACAGCGTCTCGAGTTCTTGGTAAAGTTGAGGCAATGGGAAAACAGATGTGAAGGGAGATGCCAAGGTGAATTTGGGAACATTTATTCAGGAACTCATTGTAATGCATTGAGAAAGCTCAAATACAGAATGGGCATTAAAAAGAAATAGCTGGGAGCAGGGGCTAACTGGATTGTAAAAGATTGTTTTCAAGGATGGAATATGTTGTGGAAGTGAAAACAAGACTGTCATAGAAGGATGCCACTGGAAGAAGGTGAAGAGAGGTTTGATACAGTGAGCATAACGAGCTCGAAGAGAAGACAGCACCTTTCTAGAGAGGTGAGGCTCTGCTTTTATTAAGGGCAAGGAAGGAACACTGCAATATTCAAGATGGGAAATGAGAATGTCTGCTCTGAAGGAAAAGCTCTGAGAGCGTTTAAGCAGCAAATATTAACAGCTTGTGTCAAGGCAGAGCTTAGATGTGATACCTCAGCTCAAAACTTGAATGGAATATGTCCTGCAGATAGATAATTCAACTGCAGGCCACAGATAATGATGGTTTTATAGTGATCGAGGAAGGTGATCTAAGGAGGCCTGGAAAGGGAAATCCAGAGGTGTTTTGCAGTAAAGCTGAACTTGGGCTGACGTTCTTATCCACAAGGAAATACTTAGGACACCAACTGAGATGTAGGCTAGCAGATTTATTCCCTATTTAAATACCTGTTTGCTTTTGCCAAAGCAAGCTGTGATAATACAGTGGTGTGGGCAGCGTTTTGTACAGGTCCTGAACTGCCCATCTTCCTGTCACTCGCTTTGAACTCTTAGCTGAGATGCTGTTTACAGTCCTGGCTCTCAAAGCTTCACACCTCAAGGGGCTGGGGATGCAGCTCAGAAAAAACAGATGTTAGTAGTTTCCTGACAATTTTTCAGGTACCACATAGCCCCTTAATCAAGCAAATATTTGATGCACATGGAAAATATTGCACACTGAAACACTGTAAATTGTAGTTTGAATATCCTCGATATGTTTCAAACACAACTTACTAGAGCATTTCTATTTGTATTCCTCATACACTCTCCCCCACTTTGTTGCTGTTGTGTATCCAAACAGAAGGTTTTGAGGATGTTTTATTTCATACAAAGGCACTCATCTTGTTCCTGAAACAGTTCTTGAGATTTACAGCATGTCCACAGTATGAGTGAGCAAATGTTATCCACGCTCAGATTTTGAGAAAGCTGTCTATGCCACGGCACCTCCTCACTGCTCACTGGCTTTCTGAAGCCTGTCAGAAACTTTCTTGGGTTTCTGACTGTTCTCCCAGCAGTTCTTGTCTGAACAGAAACTGATAAAGGTCTGAGCCTTGGCCCCGCCAGCAGATGTATCTTTCGGTTCTTCATCAGTCAGGCTCAGGGCGGTTCTTAACTTTCACATTATTAGACAGGATTTCTCATGGAGCAACTGTGGGTGACCCTCCAGAGAGCTTTCCCACAATGGAAAGTTTTTTTTCCAAGGCTTCAGAAACAGTTACCAAACATCTGAGCATATTTAGTAAGTGCCACATCCTATGTCTACACATTTCTGTGTAATCTAGCCGAGTTGCTCTATCCCACAGCTTTCAAATGTTTGGAGATCAGTTTAGATTCCATATACTCTTCTCCGGCTTGCTTTCCTTCTCTCGAGCCAGAAAGAGCATGGGATATGTGACTTTTCCTCCAATTTTTCAAGATGTCCATATTTGCCCTCCTCTCTGGCAGATGCAGGCCCACAGCATCTTCAACCATCACACAAACGTTCATGGATCTGAAGACTCGTTTAAGTGAAGGCGGCTGCAAGGGCTGTTTTCCTTTGTGTTCACAGGTGGAATACGCCCACCCTTGAGTGAGAAATAAAGGCTATCTTCATGTTCTGCAGAGTTTTGTGTCTCTCAACTCAGGTAAGCAAAATTTAAGCTGCTTCAGAGTGTGGAAAAAACTGGAAACTTGCATACACCAATGGTCTTAAAGCATCTTCTGTGGTCTGAAGTGTATGATTCCTCTCAGCTCTCTGCAATTGGTGATATTCAATCCTTTCTCATTTAGAGTATAGCAAGAGAAGGTGATTAAAAACATCTTTCTTTTCATTCTAACCACACCTTCCTACGGGAATAATTCTACAGTTCCACTGTCTTGGAAAAAGACTTGAAATCTGAAGTTATTTCCCATTTGAAAGAGGCAGGACTGCTGATGCAAGGCTGTTTTCTGGTACTTGGAAGGCTACCTGCTCCCATTCTGTTGGTTTAACCTAGGCGTGCTTCTGCACCAGTGGCATCTCGAGGAGATTTGTCTCTCTTGAGAACACATTTGGAGACTTGGCTAAACCTGTACAGAGCAATTGGAGGGTGGATGCTTGCTAGCCTTCCAAATGGCCCCAGACTTTAGCATGTATTTTTGCTGTCAGAAGCACACTTGTAATTGGCAGAGTCACTAGGGGATGATTTGCAGTTGATGGGAACTGCAAGTTCCTGCTGTAAGTGTTGGAGTGAGGCGATTAAGAGGCTCTCTGTCCTTGCAGCTATCAAATCTGAACGTTCATCAAATACATTGTTTTGCAGGTTTGACCTTGGCCTCATCAATCTAATTTGTTTTTCAGGAGTAAGACAGTTCTTATCAAATTGTCTTTCTAGTAACCAACCCAAAACAAACACTCAGGTCAGCTTGATGAGTTTAAATGTTTATGGGCCTTGAGTCTGCTTATTAAACTAACAAAAAGTCAGAATTGAGATTAAAGGGAATCTACACATATGAACAGCCTAGAAAAACACATTTGAACTCACTCAAACCATTGCCTTAATGCACATTGCCTTAGGCAACTGTTCTCTTTCACACAGGTATGGGGATACTGACAAAGGCATGTGTGTTTGAGAATACAGCTTCCTCATGGGGAACTGTGATAGAGCACCATTATAATCCCCTTGATCATTCCATGTAGACAGCCTATAGATTGCAGTCAGACAAATGGGGGTGGATTAGGCACTTGGCTGAGAATATTGTGAAATAACATGATGATAAAATATAACCAAAGAAGAAATGGGCTGGTATTCTTCAGGGGCTGAGTCTCTGATTAGCAATTCACTGTAGCTCTGCCTCCCTCAGCCCCTTCTCCATTTAGGGGGAAAAAGAAAAAGAGCCCTTGTTAATGTGGTTTTAAAAGCACACAACCTTGAAATGAGAGGATGAAGCTGTCATTTCTCCATCCTCCCAGATTCTGATTCTGCAGCAAGGATGGATGGTAAGAGATGTGTGCTGGGAAGAGGGAGTGGATCACAGGAGGGACAGGGTGATTTTCTCTGCTCACTACCTGCCTGTGTTATCCCCCTCTTTCGCTTGCTCCCCCAAGTCAGAAAGCAACTGGCAATCAACATTTGGGTAAAATCAGTGCTGAGGCTCTTGGATTAAGTTTCATGTCTACTAGTGAAGCCAGCAGTGATGGATCAGGAAGACTTTGACCTTTCTATGAAAGCTCATTCTACAATTTAGTTCGTTTCTGAGCCTCCCATCACTGGTGACTGCTGCTTATCATTTGTTTAGGTCTGGGCTTCCATCCATTCAGACAAAGACTCACACTGCATTCATTTCCAGTGACAGTTGTCAGACAACCTACTTTTCTTATTTAAGAGAGCAGAGAGGGGATTTTTCACCCTCTCTTTTTTTTTTCCACTCCTTTCCTTCTCAGAAAAATAAATGAGTAGAGCTGGAGTGTGCTGGAGGCTTTACAGACCTCAGAGAAATGACTGGAGAAGAGTTAGTTTGAGGAAATACTCAGGATAGAGAATGGAAAAATACAGATGTTATATAGAACCATGGGCAGTTATCTGCAAAACATCAGCCAGCATTGCCAGGAGGGAAACTGAGGCACAAGGTATGGTGATGACATTACGATATCAAAAGGCTGTCTGAACCTTACGGTTTGTCACAAACAGAGTTTAGCAACTTAAAAGGAGAAGCTAGGGACATTTTTTCCAGTACCTTTACCTAAAGGGGTGTCAAAGCTGAAAGCCTACAAAAGGCTGTGAGCCCCCAAAAATGCTTAAAGGAGCAAGCTGAGATTTTGTGAAATGATTTGAGCACCTGGGCATAAGAAGTGGATGTTCAGATAAAAGGATGGGCTGCTATTTATGTGCAAACACAACCACACAGCTACCTACACATTTAATTGGCCAGACAGAAAAAGGGTGACTTCTGAAAAGCAGTTTAATCAGCATCCAATAACCATCATCCCATGTGGTTGATGGTGATTTGTGTGTAACTACCTTTTGAGACTAGAAGGGTAAAGTGTATTCTTCTGATTACCTGTCCTGACCAGGAATGGCAGCTGTAGTCTGTTGGATGAAATAATGAATGATATCGAGCAGAGCTGAAGTTAAGAGGACACACAAACCTTTACCCATCTTGACTGGAGGCCAGTGTATGAGGTTAAACTTGCAAAATGTGGCCACTTCTTGGTTTCCCAAACTAAAACATCTTTATTTTCCCCGAGGTCTGAGGAAGAATCTGTCTTCTGGGTTGAGGCATTATTCTGCAGGTGAAATAAAGTGCTGCAGTTGTTTACCTGTGCAGAAAAAAAAACCCATTTTTAAAAAGATGATACCAAAATGGCTTGTGATATTCTGTGCTCTTTAGACTAACACTGAAGGGCCAGAGACATCAAAGCATTGCAGTATATTTTATCAACTTGCCCGTATTCTGAATCTACAAAATTGTATTTTCTCTTGTTCTTATTCAATTTATGATTTCTTTTTCTCCCAGTATAAATCAGCTTCTGTTCTATGGATTCATGGCAGGTACTCCATCTTGCTTTTCAATACCTTATGTCTAGAACAAATATCTAGTCAGTCATGGGCATATAAAATATTAATCATACGTGTTTGAAGGTATGTTGCTATAGCAATTCCTTTAGTGCAAGGAAAAATCAGCACATAGCAGGCCGGGGAGATGAGAACAGTAGGAGTTACAGAGCTATAACAGCACTATTAACACATTACTGCATTGTAATGATATTATTTCCTAACTATTCTAGTCCCCAGCTGGCTAATTTTCAAGATAGAAGTCTTCAGCGGGGATTTCATAAAGGACTCTGACACAAAAGACACTTGGCAATACGAAGATGACGTGAAGCAGCCTGAAGAAAACAACCCTTTTTTTGCAAGAGAAGGTAGGCAAACGTGAAAAATATCTTCTGTTTGTGACTTATCAGAGCCCCTCTCTTCCCTGTTCCAATGTGATCTACCCTGAGGGGCTGAACATGACAGGGCTGAATGGAGGAGATTAGCAAGACCCAGCTTAAAAAAGAGATGCTGTGAGCTTAGCATGGAAAGCTGCAGAGCAGGAGAACTGGGAGAGCTAGCAGGAGGAGATAGGAAAAGCAGCTTCATCTTGTCTAACAAATCCAACTGGAAAATTTAAAAAGAAAAGCATAAAAGACATTGTCTCTGAGAGGACTGTAATTATCTGAGGACTCTAAGTTCTGGTCCACTTCACATCTGGGGAAAAAGTGTGCAAGGGCAAACAGAACTGCTTGGGAATCTGGACTGGAGCACAGTGTGAAGGAGGAGTGAGTCACACATAGATACACTGAGCCTGTATTAAGGCTGCTAATCCTCTAGGTGTATTAGCATTGCCTTCACTGGGGGGAAAGTAAGGTCAGCTTCAAGTAATCCCACTTTTAATATTTAACTCTTTGCCTGATGATTTCCTAGCTCAGACACTTGCATTGCACTGCAAACCATCCTGAATGGCCTCGAACATTGCCTTGCTACCCTCTGTGTCCTAAAGTCTTGAGGCCCAAGTACCTTAATATCACTTTGGTTTTTTAACACATTCTTTAAAGGAAAGAAAGCAAAAGTCCCACAAACAAAGGAACACTGCAGTAGACCTTTGGGTTTGTTGCATTGATTTAGTGTCTGAACCAACAAGAGAAAACATTTATATCCGAGTGGATGGGATCAAACAGTAAAGATCAGAAGGAGCTAGCTATGCATCATGCACATCCTTTCCTCTTAATTAAAGACAAACATCAGCCTTCAAGAAAAAGAAGCAGCAGTTCAAATAGGTATTAAGTTTAATAACAAACAACCTTTACAGAGATGGATCGTTTTCTCACTGTTTTGCTGTACAGCAAAGTGACAGTAAAAAGCAAGAAAAGGAAAACCAGGAGAATGTAACCTCTTAAAGAAAAAAAAGCAAGCAGAAAGAGGCTGCTTTTGTTGAAGAGGATTTCCAAGGTGCAGAAAGTTCTCAAAATGAGGAGGGGAAGGAAGCAGATAGATTTTAAAAAAGTTAAAGCGAGTTTAAAAGGACAGGCTTCCCATTTTGATCTCTTTGGGAAAGAAGCTAAACAGACTGCTTAATTTAAACTGTGACTGCTTAATTTAAACTGTGATGGAAAGAGGCACATCAGGAAAATACAAACTGCTAGGCATTTGGAAATGAACTGTTGTACTTCACCAGTGAACCCTTCTGGTAAGCTGCAGCTGGCACCCAAAATTTCACTTCCTAGTTACCTAAGAGCCAAAGTTCAAATACCTGAGAAATTCATTAAAGGTATCAGGAGCATCCAACTCTTGTACAGCACGAGACCAGGCTGTGCTGCAGAGCAAAACTTTCAATGCTGCACAGTGCCAAGCCCCATGGCAAGAAACCGTGATGCCACAAATGTGTGGCTTAGAGGAAAAACCTCTCAGCATCCCAAAGGTATCAGTTACCCCAAAAAAAAGGCTTGGATAAGTGCCAAGCAAAATAAAGTAGCTGATATTAAGAATTAGAGCAGTCCTGGCTGGGGAAACATTTGTGATCAGGGTGTGCAGAGTTCCAGAGGTGAGTGTGCACAGCACATGTGCATTCGTGGAAGAACAGTATGAGTGGCTGCATTAGGAGTCTCATTACTGCTATGGACACACATGTATATTATTGCTGTTTATACACAGATACTAATAGCAACTGTGGTGTCTGCAAGCACCACCTACACACACATATATATGTATATTTATAATCATTAGATATGAGCTGAGATTTTTCTGATGACATATCCCTAACTGCTGTTTCCAGAACATTGGAAAACATTGATCTTTTCCAAATCTAAAAGTATTAGGTTCTTTAATCAATCTTGTCTAGAAAGCAGAACCAATACAAGAGGATACTCCTACCTCTCTCTTTCAATTACCTCTCTCTCAAAGTCAGTTCCAAATGTCTTGAGAATGCAGCTTTTCCATTTTTATTAGAGGGCCACTTCCATTCATCAAGAAACAGATTTTTACCGATCCCCTGAATGCTCCTTTAAATCAGATTTCCACTGCTGTATCTAATCTAATACTGTTATCATCATTTCATTTTGAAGTAACACACAGACACAAACAGAACTCAGGGTGAAAATGTGAAACACTGAGGAAGACATCCAGCCAAAGCATACATCTACTGCATGCTGTTGCTCTATTTAGTTTACATTTACCAGAGAGATATATTGGACTTTTATGGATCAATTATCTATGTAAAGAGCCCCTTCAAAGCCTCCACCCTGCAGGAACACTCTGCAGCCTACTGAGAGAAAAATCTGGGCCCATTGAAAGCTTTGGGAATGTTGTCACTGACTTCACTAAAGGTGGGGTTTCACTTTATGCATTTGTTAGAGAAATAACAGAGCCCTTCAAGCCCAGGATGCCTGTTTAGCCTGTGAGCTCCCCCCAGACACCTACACTCAGTGTCAGGGGGAATGGATGCTGTTTATTTGCTTCCATTCCTAGCTCAGCTGAGCGTGCTAAGTGAGAGATGTGCCAGCCTGCCTCCTTGCAAATGGCCTTTTAATGAACTAGTCAGGGGTTTAAATTATCCAAGAACCCGCGAAAAAGCATTCCAAATTTAAGACCCTTTCAGGCAATTAAAACCTGATGTGATGCCATTGAAAACAGGCCAGGGAAAAAGCCATTCCACCTCTTGAGATTCACCACTTACAGAGAGGGATAATGGCACTTCAGGCACCCCAGGTACCGCAGCTTTCGGAAGGTGTTTGGATGTTGCCTTCGCCAAGTGATTCCGGCTGTGTGGCATCTCTGGTTGATCCTCCAGGCGTGAGAGAGTGTTTGGTCACTGAACAAACTGGATTACTGCCTCTTGGGCCAGTGCCATTTCAGAAAGTGGGGGAGGAAGCGAGTGAGATAGACAGGAAGATTTCCATGGCTGAAGAGATTTGTTTTACCAGAGTAACGAGTTTTGTTTCTGCTTTTGTTTCTTTTGGGTTTTTTTTGGATATAAAGATGTGGTGTGATTTACTTCAGTCTGAGAGCAAATCAAGTTGAATATCTTAA
Source organism: Colius striatus (assembly GCF_028858725.1). NCBI lineage: Eukaryota > Metazoa > Chordata > Aves > Coliiformes > Coliidae > Colius > Colius striatus. The sequence goes on from NC_084762.1 coordinate 2,258,563, forward strand.
TGCTTGACACACGCAGTGTTTGCAAACTGCACAGGTAATCTGCCATTCAGAATTTGCTAAATAGCCTATCAATAATGCACCTACAGGAAAAGAACTGAATTGGCTGAGCTACAGTGCTCCTCAGCAACGGGAAGCTTCCAACAGCCTTTCCACTTCCCTCTTGTGTGGCACTGAAGGGCTGAAGCATTAAACAACTACATATATCATATGTTTGCTGGAGCACAGGAGCTGCAGGATGCCGGCACCACACGAGTGCTGCTGAGGCTGTTGTGTGAAGATTCAGAAGGGAGACCCGTTCTTCATCAAACCTGCTGCTGCTGAGTCAGACACCTTCTCTCAATCCATCCTCTCAGCCCTCGAGTATAGTTTAGTTAAGGGAAAATGTAAAGCTCTGTGTTTTAGCCACAGCAGTAGCAACCAGGGAAGTTGAGCAGCTCTGCTCTGGAGTGATCTGGAGGAACACATCCTCCTTGTCACCCTCTAACACTGCAGAGGGCACTAGGCTTTTCTTGCTTTTCTAATCATCAAATTAGGCTGTTTAGTCTGGAGGAGGCTGAGGGGAGACAAGATCACTCTCCACAACTCCTAGACAGGAGATGAGAGTGAGGTGAGGATCAGTCTCTTCTCCCAAGTAATGAATGATAAGACAAGAGGAAACAGCCTCAAGTTGCCCCAGAGGAGGTTGAGATTGGAGCTGAGGCAGAACTATTCCCCTGAGAGGGTTGTCAGCTCCTGCCCAGGTTGACAGGCTGCCGAGGGAGCTGGGTGAGTGCCCAGCCCTGGAGGGATCCCAAAGCCATGGAGCTGAGGTGCTGAGGACCATTGGTGGGCTGGGCAGGGTGAGGGGAGGGCTTGGGCTCTTTTCCAGCCATAACAGATTCCGACTCTTTCATGAGATAACTGCAATATTCATAGAGAAAAGGAAACTCATGAAAGCTAAATTCTGAACCCTGTCCTTTTTCAGAGCGATGCAGCTCTGTGTGGCGCCTTCAGACACACAGCTCCAGCGGTGGAAGAGGCATAGAGCTGTCTTGTGGAGAGGCTGGTGAGGTGAGGGGAAGCAGTTGGGATGTGGTGCTGGTGGCCTGACTGGGTTCAGAGTGGCTGTTAGAAGGGAGAACTGTTTGCCTCCAGGCGATTAGACAAATACTTGTTTTTAACTGCCTTTACTTCTTATTCTCCGCTTCTTTTGCCTTCCTCTGTTAAAAGTGTTTCTCCACACAGCACTCAACTCATGCATTACAGTCCTTTTGTGCACTAAATTACCTTTGAGAGGTGGAGAGAGCAGTCTCCCATGCAATAATGAAAAGGATTTAAATCCTTAGTTGGCCTTTTTATGCCACCTCGTGTTTGGGCAGAAAGAGTAAACTCCCCTCACTATTTCGGAAGCTTTTCTTGCAGAATGCTAAAAAATTCACTTTTTTAAGGAAGCAGTTATTAAAAGCCCTTCACACATTGTCTCTGAGCCCTGAGCTTTGAAAAATACCAATACAACAACATTACAACAAAGGGAGAGATGTGAAGACTTCTACACGGCTTAATATTAATTTCTGCCCCATATCATTTTATTTATTAGATTTTCTATATCTGTTGAACTTTCTGTTCCCTTCTATAGCAAGGCATCTATTCAATATTCTTTCCTTGCACTGAAGGCTTTATCTGGGAAGCCTAACGTTGTGTTTCACCTTGGTATTATGTCATTTTTGCCATGGGTATTGAAAAGGAGGATGTGAAATTGGCCAAAATAGCTATATATTGCCTTTATGAATTTTCACTCATGCCACAGAAGCAAACTGCTGGCCTCTAGTGCTGCTTTGACTAAGGATCCCTGTTCCCCAAAGCCACTTTTTCTGGTTTTTTAGGCTTGCACTCATTCATGGCCCTAAATTTTGACATTTATCATAGAATCATAGAATGGTAGGGGTTGGAAGGGACCTTTAGAGATCATCCAGTCCAACCCCCCTGCAGAAGCCGGGTCACCTAGATCAGGTCACACAGGAACATGTCCAGGCGGGGCTTGAAGCCCTCCAAGGAAGGAGCCTCCACAACCCCTCTGGGCAGCCTGTGCCAGGGCTCCCTCACTGAAACACTGAAGTAGTTTTTTCTTATATTTAAATGGGACTTTTTGTGCTCCAGCTTCATCCCATCACCCCTTGTCCTGTTGCCAACTACTATAGAAAAAAGGGATGTCCCAACCTCCTGACGCATTTAGATATTTGTAAATGTTAATAAGATCCTCCTTCAGTCTTCTCTTTTCTAGACTAATTTATAGTTGTATGAATGATTTTTCGGCTAGGCTGTGTTTCATTCCACATCTGAATATCTGCATCCTGAAAAGAGCTTGGAAGTTAAGTAAGTAAAATATGGCAACTGACCACAGTTTTAGAACGTGGGATCAGATATAAACCGGCTTCTAGTGGAAGATTCCTCAGAGTTTCTGTTGCCTTTGCCGTTTTTACTCCCATGTAATGTTCCTAGGCATGTCTCCCTGCTCTAAGACCTATCCCAAACAGCAAAGATAAGGTTTTATAACTCTGAGAACAAGTCAGTTTGAACAGAGTCTCATTTGCAGCGATGCCAGCGCTGGGTCTCTGAATGTTAGCTCATGGGGAACAATGAACTTATCTTATTGCACTTCAAAATTAAAGAATTAAAACCAATCCTATCCCCCCCACACACACACCCCCTTTCCTTCACGGTTAATAATTATAATAGCATACTCAGATGCAGGCAGTGTTATTATCTGATAATGCCTCAAATTTGAAATGGGCCTATTAGCCACCCGAGGCGAAACGTAATTGCCCAGTTTCTGTGCACTATCAGATGGCAGATGATGTTGCTGAATGTTAGTACTTAAGTATTTCAATTTTTCATACTGGGGAGAAATTAAATTTCAACTGTGTGCTGCAGCAAAAAAAAACCCCTCTGGTTTGAAAGGGGTTTATGACTTGTGAAGGGCTGTGATGCTGGTACAGTTACCCCCCTGTAGCCTTTGGTGAGGTTGGGGCTTTAGACAGTGTAATCCAAGCTGAAGAACGTTGATGCTGAGAACGTTAATGTGGTGTGTCTCCTAGTGTTAATCTGCACTTCCAAACAGCAATAACCCCACGTCAGCTTTCCTAAGCGTGTGAGGCCTGAGTTCATTCCATTGCTGGGCTATTTGTTGGCATAAAGCAGTTATACACCTCTAGCCTCACTCAGTGTGAGTGAAATTCCCCCCTGGACTGATGGAAGCCAAGGATTTTGCTGCAGTGGGGGTCTCCTGTGCTCCAAAGTGTGCCCAGACTCATGCAAGAGGAAGAGCAAATCCACTTCTTTTCACCCATTGCTACGGATCAAAAAATGCACAGGCTCCAGATGGGATGTGGAGTCTCCTTCTCTGGGGAGATTCCTAACACACCTGGACAAGTTCCTGTGTGACCTACTCTATAGCTGGTCCTTCTCTGGCAGGGGGGTTGCATTGGATGATCTTTCCAGGTCCCTTCCAGTCCTTAAGCTTCTGTGATTCATTACCAATCCTTGCAGACACCAGCCACACGACCTTCATCTAGGAGAGAGCTTAGCTGCTGTGTGCTTGCTTTCAGCAACGTGGGGATAGTTCTGGGGCTCTTTTTCATCTTTCTCAGTTTCTTCAGGATAAATCTATTTTGTTCCCAAGCCTGAGTTCTTTATGCTACATATTTTAAATGCTCAAATTAACTTCTCAGCTACTGCTGCGTGTTGGGTTGGGTGGGATTTTTTTTTGCACTGAGTAGGTTTGCATAAATCTGCTTTAAAGCTCTGGAGACCTCAGAAGAAGGGAAACTAGCTCATGCACCCCCGTAGTTGGGAGGTGGTGTTGGGCTCTGGGAATAAAAGCCAGCGAGACTGATGTTGCTAATAAGGCCTCTGGTGTGATTCAGAAGGAAAGTGTCACTTGCAGCAAAAAAAAAGGGAAGCAGCTTGAATAACTCTGTGTTACACCAAACCCTTTGGGGCTCCCCCCCCAGGGGAATGAGTCTAATAACATTGGCTGGGTAGAATAGACTTTAAGGCTTAATGTGTCAGCCTCACCTATGACAGGAAATCATGCTTTATAACAATGAGAACCTACTGGTACTTAGCATCCTTGCGTTACTGCCTAAGGCAGGCAGGAAACAATAGTTATTCTACTCTGCTGTAAGAATGCTGTGCTTTCCTAGCCCAACTGAGAGCTGAGCTCTTTAAAGAGATGTCTGTTTAAAGAATGATCTGGCTTTTAGCTGAGGTTATGGTCGGTTTGTCCATATGAAACTTTCTGATGCCATGATGTGACCAACATGCTTTTTCCTGAGACTTCTTCAAATAGCATCGTTCCTCTACAAGAAAAGGAGGTATTTGTTTTCTAACATTTGAGGAAATGACATCAGCATGCTTCTGCATAATGAAAGCACACTCACACTCTTTTAAAGCAAAGAAGACTTGGAAGGATGGATTGGAAGGATTTGGAAGGATGGGGACAAGACACGAACGAGGATAGAACCCCATCAGGCTTTGAACTATGCAGGGTAAGATTAATTTTGGATCTGAACCAAGTTTCCAGTTTTAGGAAAAATGCAATGTCTCTAGCAGGTCCTAGACAAGTACAGCCTTTTCTTCTTTCTTTGTGGTTCTTTGTCCCATAGTTAAGATGAGTTTTAATGGCCTGAGCAGCTAAAGTGCACTCTTGGTGTTGCTTTTGTCTATACACACACACTGGACAGTGGGAAAATAAGTACAGCAGTCTCCAGTCTCTGTATACACAGAGACTGTCACCCCCAGATACAGGATACATGGGAGAGAGTTTTCTTTGCCCTTCGGCTCACTGGGAATTGACAAAATGCTGGGAAAAAACCCCCCATCTTTAAGGCCCTAATTCTTCTCTCAGAGCATTCATAGAAATGTGAAGCATTTTTCTTCCAGAAGTTGTGGGAGGCAGCCTGGGTATTGAGTATGAAAATCTGCCAGGTTCACAACTCCCGTTAGCCTGCTTCCCCTTGCCCCTGTGCTCAGTCTGTGCAAAAGAGGGAAGACTAGTCCTGCTGAAGCTTAGACTCACCTCATCTCAAAAGATGGGCTTTAGAAGTGGAAGAGCAGACTAACTGACAAGCTGTGAACAGACGAACAGTTAGAAACTCAAATTCATTTTTAATATTCATCTTACCATTGTTTTGGAGAGGGGGTTAACAAGACTACTCAACAATTCTGTCTGAACACAGCATAATCGACTGTGCTTTGGCAAAGCTACTGCCAAGCTGCCCAGAAGCCCTTCACAGCACATCAAGCTCCCAGAATGGTATAGCTTCCTCTTGGCAAGGGCATTTGATAGTCCATGGGCTTCAGTGCCAGAGCTGGAAAACAATAAGCTAAACTATAAGCCATAAAGCAAAAAAAAAGGGAAAAGAAGAAAAATGATGCTCATTGTAATTGAGTCAGCTTGTTGAGAGACATAAAAATCTAATAAATTCCTTCTGCATAACAATCACTTGTCACGTTGGGCTCTAATTGAGCAGCCAGATGGAGCCTTGTAGTTGTAGACTGTAGTAGCAGCATTCCTGGGACACACAAAACCACATGAGGCGATGAGCATTAGGTTCATCTTTCTGTTAACGTGTAAGGAGAGCTCCACTTAACAGACAAAACCAGATTTCCCAAACCAAACATATCCAGCTCAATGTCCTTCTCTCCCATATACAGCAGATAGAAACCTTTCTTTCAATGGATCCTTTCTGGGCTTATAGGTATTGCTGAGTACTCTGAAGCTGGGGCACGGGTGGCTTCCAAACGCCCAGATGACATGAAGGATCTACAGGAGCTTAATTTCCTTTCTAATGCCTTTGTATATGCTTCATATTTGTGGCACGTTTAAAGAGACACTGACGAGACATCCTTCATAAACATTCTGTTCCTTAATGTTTACAAAAGCTTCTTGGGAAAACTGAAACTGAAATCCATTTCTTGAGTGAATTGTTTTTCTCCTCCATCTGGATACTTTGATTTACTTGGCTGTGGGCTTCCTATTAGCAGCAGAAGTAAGTGATAATACAGATCTGAGAGTATTTAACAATTTAGCCCAAAATTAACAATACTGGGTGCAAGTTATTATCAGGATTTTAACCAAGAAAGAAAACTCAAGTCCCATTTTGGGTCTGTAAAGCTTGGCAGCATTCTGCCAATGAGAATGGTGAATTAAATATAGTCAAGAAATTCAAATGACTAAACAAAACCCTTTGGCCTAAAAACAAGCTGGGATTTTTTTTACCCTGCCTCTGCTTTCTGGGATCTTCTCAGTTTCATAAAGTTCCTTGCCTTTGGAAAGGGCTCACCAGAGCCTCACCACTGCCTGGTTCTATCTTCATTGATCTGCTTTTTGACGGGTGGACAGTAGGCAGCAGTTTTGACTCGGAGACCTGGGAAAGGAATTGAACTTGCTGATCCCGTTCCTGTGATAACAATTCCTCTAAGATTTAATGACCCCTGTCTTCACAGGAGAACTGCAGCTGCCCTTCTGCTGAAGCTATGCTCAGCCTGCCACAGTGGATAATCACAGGTAGATATCAGCCACTGGTTCACTTTAGGTTTTGGGTTTTATTCGGTCTCTCTCTTGTAGTAGTCTTTGGATGGCTTTTCTTTCTGCTTTTCTGTTGTTTTCACAGTTCTCTTTCATTTCTTTTCCCTCTTATCTTCTACTTGGACTCTCTGTGTCACAGCTGTGCAGACTGCTTATTAACAGCTGTCATATTCTTTCTCCTTTCCCCTCCTGCTTCTTCTAATAGCTAGAGATGTCACATACAAGTATTTCCTTTCTAGGCTGCAAGAAAAGGCTCTGAGTACCACACAACAGCTAGTAAGGATCAGCCCACGAGTTACTTTCATTGCTGTAAAGCAGTATTTGAGAACAACCCACAAAAAGGAAGATCTCCTAAAGGTTCATCTCTTACCAGAAACCACCTTCATTGCCTTTCTTGAGAATTTGTCTATATTCCCTTTCACTGCAATGTGGATAGTTATAATTCTGTCTGATCCACCTTTGACAGTAACACTTCCTATTAGGAGTATGCTACAAACCCAAAAGGATTCATTCAAATTGTTTTCCATTTTATATATATTTCCATATTGGAACGATACATAGATATAGGACTATTTTGTAGTCATTCTAGTATAACACTACATAAAACAATGCACTGGTAACAAAAAGTAAAGCAGATAGTAAGAAAGCACATCGAATAACCTGTCTGAAGGAACCTGTCAATTAATAACCTGTCTGAAAAACGTATTTGTTGTCAAAGAGATAGAACCTTATCATTATCTAGTCATTTCTTAATGACTGAGCTAAAATGAATGACTCAGTGCTTTATTCCTCTGAGAAATCATCAAGAAAAAAATTAAAAAGCAGCTCTTTCCCCTCAACTCAACCAAAAGACTTCAAAACCCTCCACACGCCTGCAGGAAGGCTGCCTCCTTTTCAGGGTTTCTTTCCCCATATGCATTTGTGAAACATCTGAAAAACTCTCCTTTCTTCTACCCTGAATAGGCACACACAGTCACAGGTGTCAGAAACCCACCAATTTTGTGTCATTTATTTCTCTTGGCCAACCCTTCCCAAATGTGAGATGCTACAGTTTGGGTAAAGTGCACACAGTAATTATAAGAGGGACGAAAAAAAAAGTGATTTCTTTTAGAGTGCTGATGAATTGTTTCATTAATATTAAAATGTTCACAAAGACTTACTTTCTTATTCTGAGCTGGGACAGCCCTTCAAAGTAAAAATGCTGGTCCATTCCTATTATGCTGTCATGTTAAAGAAGAAAAAAAAGGGTTTTCCATTTTAACAACTTCTTGGCTTTTTACCTTACAATTACAGGTTTATTATGGCTTTGACTCTCACTTTTAAAATGTGCTTTTTATTATTGAGGATGATGGATCTGGTGGGATTTTCAGGCTTGAGATGATTGTGTGTAAGCCTTTGGGAGTGACCTGTAGGAGAATTGCTGGATGCTGCAGATAAGCTTGGCACATCTGGGAAGCAATCTGCGTGTGGGTTTTGATGGGATGTGTCATTAGTGGCTCCAGCCACCACTCAGGGATAGAGCTCAGACTTTTCTTTGTGTTCTTGACACTCCCCTGCTAGTGTGTTTCCACTTGGTTTCTTGCTGAGACAATAGGTAAAGGCACAGATGAGTCATCCTCATGCACCAGCTTGGAATTCCTTGGCCAAATCCCTCACTGAAAGAGACAAATTCTCAAATGTTATCTTCATCTAACAGATCTGTAGGGACTTTACTGTCTGTATACGAGGACACACAAACAGGAACCTCTGCTAATGTCTTGCCTTTGTATCTGAGAGAGATGGTTCTACTCTGGTTACACCTTTTTCATCCTAGGCACGCCAAGGTGAGATGCTGGACTATGAGTGGGACCCTGCTGCTGTGCATGGAGAACTGAGGCTTTCCCTGCAATACAACCAACCTCCCTGTACCATGCCAGACTGGAGAGGTATCTGGGAGCACACACAGTCTATGAATTGTCTGGTGCCCACATCCTGGCTCCTGGGGCTGTCTCTTTTTCATACCTACACAGCCTTTTGCAAGATAAGCAATACGTGTGTCCTAACAAAGTTTCTTTCTGAAGGAGCCTGAGGTTGTGTCATGAGTTTGTGCTTGTCCTGAGCTCTTGGGTGGGTTCTGGACCCATAAGATCACTCTTGGAGAATGCCAGCATTCATTAACTGTCTGCTCTGACGATATATCAAATTTAGAGGGTAGGACTATGGGTCACAGGACTTGTTCTGATGTAGCACAATCAGTTTTTTCAGATGTGCAAGTTGCAAATATTTGTCTGTGAAGCTGAAAATCACTTTAAAATGTTTCTTTTATCTATATAAGTTTGTTACATCAGTGAAGAAAAAAAACCCATCCAAAAGTGCCTTGGTGTTTGGTGTTGGTTTTTGGCTTACCTGATGTGTACGACATTGTAAGATGTGTCATGAGGTTAAGCATTATTAATGTATCCCAGGCCTTAGACTTCATATGCAGCCTTATCTCCACTTAAACATAAGAAAAAACTATTTCACCGTGAGGGTGAGGGAGCAGTGGAAGAGGCTGCCCAGAGGGGTTGTGGAGGCTCCTTCCTTGGAGGCCTTCAAGATCCACCTGGGCATGTTTCTGTCTGACCTGATCTAGGTGACGCTGCTTCTGCAGGGGGGTTGGACTGGATGATCTCTAAAGGTCCCTTCCAACCCCCACCATTCTATGATTCTAATCTGCCTGGCTGAGCCTCACAGCAGTTTGTGAGAATCTCACCTTGACAAGCTCAGTATTGGCAGCAGGAGAGAAGCCCTAGAGAAATACCAGTGAAGAAGGCTTCTCAGGCAATGGTGGAAGACACAGTCCTATGAATTTTCTTGAGCTGTCTGGAAATGTTCCATTGACTGGGTTTTTCCCAGGGAAAGACACAATTTTTTAAGAAAAAGGACTCCAAACTTTCTCATGGCAATTTTTTTCTTTGCAGTTTCCCATTTCCTGGATGACAGCCACAGAGAGCAGAGAGATGGAATTCTGCCTTTGAACTGAGGAAGGAAGCTGTGCTATGTGGCCACCCAGCTGTTGATCTGCATCTGTCAGATTTAATACTTTCTGCTAGGCAGTAGTGGAAGTGACAAACCTGAAACATCAAAACAATCCACGTGCCCAGACTACAATGTGGACTCCTTGCCAGATGTCTGATAACAATCTCCCCACTCTGTTGAGTCTGATGCTTCAAGCATACAACAAATTAAGCAAAACTTCCTTCTGGTGTCACTGAAGACCACAAACTGCATCTTAGCACTCTCTGAAAATGGGAATTGTATGTGCCTGTGTGTGGCCTGCCCCATCTTCACCCATTTCCTCTCTACAGACCTGCTTTTGTCTTTATTAGGTTTTCATTAGAAGCCTACTGCAAAACACAGATTCAAATCGAAGGAAGAACAACTTGTGTGTGTCACTGACGCTCTTACTTCTTCAGGAAGAAGAACTTGTGGGCATGGATTTACCTGAATCTCAGCTCCTGGGCATTTTATAGGGATCCCATTACAGAGAGAAAAACCACCTCACTGACATTTTTAGGTCTGCTGCTGTCTCCATCAATGCTCTTTTAGAGTCCTCTGTCCTTCCATGCTGTCTACTCAGTCTTGGCTTGGGGATCTAGATTTATTGCATGAGCTGAAACTGAAGAAAAACAATAAAAATCAAAAGTGCCCTTAGGTAGATCAGAAGTATTTACATCACTTTTGTTGCATTATCATCCTAAAATTGCTTTATCCTTAGTGTAACTTTCCTAGAAATTATTCCTTACCTAAATGAGCTCTGTTGCAATAAATACAGATGTCTGTCAGAACAGACAGACAAGCAAGTTATACATGAGTTGGTATTCCTAGGATACTCCTCACATCAAATGAATGTAGTGCAACACATACACACACATACAGAAAGCAGGAAGGGAGGGGAAAAAAAAGAAGAGAACATTAAATTAGTGATTCAAATTCTGTTTCCAATTAAGTTGTTGTATACCCAGAGCGATTCCCCAGATCGCTGCATTATTACTTTTGATTTATTCCAGTATAATTACAAAAAACTCATGTCATCAACTCTAATGGAAGCCACAGTCTGAAAGTTCAGACTAGGGGAATACAGTTTAAGGTGGTTTCTAACTGAATTGCAAGATAGTTCAGTATCTAAAGAAGCACTGACTCAACGTTAGGACACTTTTATTGTCTTATCTAACTTTGCATTCTAAGTGTGCATTCCTGTCACCAGAAAAATGAAGCAATAAGAGTCAAACAAAAGGGGTTTTAGTTTTATTTTTGTATTATACAGTGTTTACCTGTCAATTATTCAACAGTTTAATTAGGACAGCAAACCAGATCTCTAGTAGAATAGATTCAAAACAGAATGAGTAAATCACACTCCACTAAACTTGTTCAGAGTCTCAAATCATCACATTTTGCTGCCTTTTCCTCACCCTGACACTTTACCCTCCGAATTCACTTCTCAATATGCACTTGTTCTGTGAGTTATGCCTGCTCAAATCATCACTTTGCTATGTGTACCACGCTGCACTTACCTACCCTCATCTTGCCAACAACCTTGCAATGGTATCTGTAAATTTCCCAGACTAATAAAGTCAATGTCCTTCTGCCATTAATTCTTTGTTGCCTATTTGAGTCAGTCCAGCCTTACTCTGAATTATTTCAAACACACTTTCATGCTTGCTGAGTGTTTATTAAAGATTCTGTCCTGTCATAGCATAAGCATGACCTGGCATGGGATTTTCTGGGTAGTCCCAGAATCTGCACTGTGGCTGATTCTTGCTGAGCATGAGGTGCCTGTTTGCACTTCAGTCTTACAAACCAAATTAAATGTTGCAGGCCACTTAGTCAAGCACCACGTGTCCTGCCACACAATTCAGTAATAAACTAGCCAGGAAAGGCTGTAGTTCTGGATTTGACTTATTTTTTATTCAGAGAAGGGGGGATAAATGTCAAATTCATGGAGAAAGGCTGCTGTTTCACTGCAGAAATAATTAGATGGACCTTTCTTGACTTCTGGACTGCAGAGTAAAGTGCTTCTTCTAGGTAATAGTGCCCTTTGTGCTGTTTCAAGAGTCAGTGACTGATATCTCCTCTTGCAAAGACACACTTTCCTCTGTGATTAAATATTTATCACAGTAAGAGACTAGCAGAAGGACTAAGTGCCTCCAATTAACTATGGTGGAGGTTCATAAGGGGCTGCAGCATCCGTATAAATATTTGAAGAGGTCAGGTCGGAGCAATGTCCATATCAGGCCATCTCCCTGATCAGCTTGTGCTGTTTGTTGGTAGACAGATATATGTCAACCTACCAGCAAATAAAACCCCTTCACTTTGTTTGCTGTGCTTTAGCTATAAATCAGTTGGTAAATTATTGCATTAATCATGCATATGAAGAGCTCTGCTTTGCCTGGTGATTACGAAGGGCAAGCAAAACATAATTAAAGGGGCTGCAATCTATTTTGTTTGTCCTGGGTATTGTTGTGTTTTTTTTCCCAGGGTTCACTCCCAGGAATGGAATTAATATTTAATACTCTGCACCAAGAGGTGTCTGAATTGATGAGGGTCTCAGCCCTACATGAACCCCCTGTGTCTGCCTTCATTGAAAAACAAAAGACAGGATGTCTTGCCCCAGGTCTGCTACCAAGAGCATTTGAAGGGGGTGGAAGGGAGTGAAGGATGTTCTTCTAGGCTGGCTGCTGATCCATGGCAGAAGCTCGTGCTCCAAGGAGAAGGCTGGCTGGTCCTTGGCTTATAGCTGAGGGAGATGGATGATCGTTGACAGGACCTGGGAGTTCAGAGTCACTTGTAGATTTTTCACTTCTCAGTGAAGAACAACTCTAATTTGGGGTCTGTCTAAAACCTACAGTTGTGGAATATGAAGCAGGGCGGGCTGGTAGTATAGGTCTTTTCTTTTGCCTGAATAAAACACAAACTGCCATGTAATTTCTCTGACCTGTAGCACTGTATCTCCTCATCCATTTCCACAACCCTGGCCATGCTGAAGCTGGGGAGACCCTCTGCAAGCCATACCCAGAGGAGGCTGAAAAGGCTCATAGCTCCTACCTGCATTTTATGAAAGAAATGATGTTGGTTTGTTTATTTTAAAAACAGAAAGCAGCCCCAGCTGTGGCTGAAAACTGTGCCACAGAAAACAGGTTGCAGCAATGTGCACTGCTGGCAAGTAACCTTCTTTTTCATATTTAACAGATGTAGCCCTTGCCTCAAAGTTCAGGCATGCACACATTTTAGCCAATGCATGCAAATCAGGATGTACCCTCTTCACAGGCAGTGCATGCAAGTGCAGACCTCAGCTTTGGATTGCACTAAAGAGGATGGGACAAGTGTGTGACACAGACTGTAAAATAAAGACGAAAGCTGTGCTGCTTAAGACCCCCAAAAGTAACGCTTCCCACTGGTTGCTATGGAAACGGGCACTTCTGTGTGGACATGACTGCTCCCAGGTAGTCGTGCATTAGGCTGTTACTTCATTGGAGGTGTAGAGATACATTTAAAAATGTGCTGATCTTGTCATTGAGATGGTGATGGTTTCCAGTGAATCTGACTGAGCAGGAACACACGTTTCAGGCTGCATCTAGTTTTACAACCTTGGGAACAACATATCTACATGAAACACCTCAGCAGGTTCATTCAGTGAAATGAAGAATTACCAATGCATATCAAACAGGCCTTGAAGCCACCTGTGACAAGCCTGGATGACAGCAAGAGAAGCTTTCCTTCAGGTTATGGTTGTAATAATACTATCAGAGCAATAATTCTCTTTTTCTTCATTACAACATGTACCCAGCACTATGGGAAACCCACATCTTAACATACTGGTCACCTCAAAGGAATCCTAATTTATCCTTTTGACCCCATCAGATTCTCAGGACAGTGTGTGGCTGCTACAACCTGGACATGTTCATTCTCATTTAAAACTGTTTTGACTTCAGTGGTACCTAGAAATCCTATGCAGAGCTGGGACAATAAACACACTCCAAGATGTGGCCAAGGGCCAAGGAACTGTTATTTCAATGCTTCACACTCTCACTCTTTGACAGGGTCTTTAAAAAAAAGCTGTGTCTCCCAGGATGGACCACAGTCTTGTAAGCTGTAGAAGTTCAAAGCAGGGGAATTAACCAGACTGAGGAATCCTGGGGGCAGCTGAGAGAGTTTTGTTTAGCTTTCATTTTATTTTCGTTCTGATTGGAAAGGGAAATACTCTGTAAAATGTTCCTGTATTCATAAAAAAGGATTAATATATCCCTTTGTTTTTGGGGGTTTTTGCCCCCTAGAACCAGTATTAGAAAACTTTCCAAATATGCCTACATGGGTTAAAAAAGTGAGAAAGGAAGAGGAATGAAGAGGAAGTCAACAGTGGTAGGGAACCTGTACTGGAGGGTAAATGGAGTTGGCTATGGAAACCAGGCAAGAAGGGCTGTGGGCAACCAGCAAAGTGAGAATTTAAAGGGTCACTGTGTTCCTTGGAAAGCACAATATGAAACAAATGTGCTTAGAAGAAAGAAGTTTCTCCAGTCAACATACGCTGTTTTCAACCTGTTTTCATTCCTCTTTCATGTGCTACAAATACATTGCTTAAACAGCAATCAGAAAAAACAGAAGGAAGCACAAAGCAATAATGTCCCTTAAAAATTCAGCACAGTGAGCATAGTAATTGGCCATGAGAAAGACAGTGTCCAGACTTTTTCATCTTTATGAGTTCACAGAGAAGAATGAAAGGAAATGCTTGCACTTGCTGATGAAACTTCGAGGATGCAGAAGTCAAATCCTCCGGCAAATTAGATATGTTGCCAGAAATACACAGAATCCCCTTAGGTCCTACCTAGGTCTTTCATCTGGAGATGTCAAACCACTTTTTAAGGCTTCAACAACTGCTTTCATGCTGTCATCTGGGACAGTTACTCTTTAAAAAGACTTTCTAGAAATATTTTGGCACAAAGCATCGCAGAAGTCAGGTCTTGTAAAACTGGAGGTCGTGGTGGTGTTTTAACGTGAGGAGTGGTAACGTCCTACATAAACAACTGCCTGACAAGTAAAACTGCACGTGACCAAAACTATTCACAAACCAGGGATAAGTTCTAAGAAGTCTTTTGGCACAAAGCTTCAATAATGACACACTTGGGACAAACTAGCTGAGGAAACAGATGCAGAAAATGCCAGCCATTCCATCCAACAGCTTGAAAATGCTGAAGAAATGAAAATCTGCTTCCTAGAGGAAAGGGAAGCACAAATGGAATGGCTGCGTGACTCAAGAGAGGATAAAGGCAAAGCAGGGAGCTGAGCAAATATTTAATGCCTGTAACTTCAACCCCAAAGCTGCCAGCTCAGGAGGGAATGAGTGTATATGCTGTGGTATGAAATACTGGGAGGATCTTGCAGGTGTACAAGGTGCCTGAGCTGGTTTTGTCATTAATGATGAGAATTTCGAACTGTTGTGGTTAGAATAGCCCTTTAAGCTCATTGAGTCCCAGCCCTCCCCTCACTCTACCACAGCCACCACTAACCCATAGTCCTCAGCTACGTGGCTTTGCAAAAGCTCCAGGGATGAGGACTCCATCACCACCCTGGGCAGCCTGGCACAGGGGCTGACAACCCTCTCAGGGAAACAGTTCTACCTCAGCTCCAATCTCATCCTGCTGCAACATGAGGCCATTTCCTCTTGTCCTATCATCCATTACTGTGGAGAAGAGTCTGACTCCCACCTTGCTATAACCTTCTTTTGGGTAGTTGCAGAGAGTGATCGTGTCTCCCTTCAGCCTTCTTTTCTCCAGGCTGAAAGACCTATTCACAATGAAGAACTATTCCTATCATTTAACCTGTTAGAGACACAAACTGGATGGCTGTGTGGTCTAACTGTTGAACAAAATGTGGTTGGGTCAAAGAAATTATGCATACAAACGAAAGACAACGTGCCTTGCATTTGATTTTTATCTGCCAGAGCTTCAAATGGCTTTCAAAGTAACCACAGATCATGTTGTTCAACAGAGGAGTTTGGAGAGGCACGGTGTGACTGTGCTGTGGAAGCACAATTACAGCTGCTTCCCCTTGGAACAAGAGTAAGGATTTATTCTGAAGTTTTAAGTAGTAAACATAGATATATCTCAACAGGACTTTTTTCCCCTTCATATGTGACACATTCTTAGGCTGATAGTTGAGATAGTCTGAGTAACTTAGCCTGACTCACAACCAAGACTTAGAACAAATCCCAGTACTTTATTTGGATGTGATAAAACCATAAGGGACTGTACTGGATTTGGAGTAAGTTTGGGAGAGAAAAAAAGAGAGACGTTGCACCACAAAAAGAAAACAATGGTGTTACATGTCATTTCTTAATCTTTACGTTCTGAATGTCAACCTAATGTGTTTTCAGTGACTGTGGGAGAGTTCCTGACAGGCAGGAGAACAGTTGCTTCCACTGTGATCTGAAGGGGAGGTGGTGGAGGAGGGACGTGCTTAGCAGCTCAGGATAATTGAACCTGCTGCTATTGTGCAGAACTGTGGGGTGAAATTAGTATGGAAAGAGAGGTATATAAATATACAGAACAATCCAAAGGTACCACCTTGTACTACTTCCAGTTGATGGGGTAAAACTATTTTCCCTTTCTATATGTGACACCCTTTGCAGTTTCCTCAGAAACAGTGAAACTTTCAGCTCAGGGAAGTTACTGTCTTGGAAAGACAAAACCTTGGTGTTTTGTGTGGATTACAGCAATAAACTACAACTACAAAGCAAAAGTTTTGAAGTAACACAAGGCTTCAGGTCTCAGAATTCCTGCAAGAGAATACATCAGGATTTTGCCACTTCCTTCTGGTCTGGAGTGCTGGGCTAAATACATCTCCAATACCTAAAATGAGATGTTATCCTTGCTAATGCTCACAGTGGAGCATCAACACCTGAGCATCAACCCTAACCAGACAGGAGGTGCCTGAGCACATGTTGAACTGTTCATGCAGTATGCACACAGAGTGAGTGCCAGCCTGGCACAGAGGTTAAAGGAAGGGCAAGACAACTTCCCTAAAAGTCACAACAAGCTCTGCAAGCTCAGGAGCACAAGAGAGTCTGGGAATAAGTTGAAATGAGAGAGGTTCAGACTGGCTATAAGGAAAACCTTGTTCCCAGTGAGGGCAGACCAGAGGGGGCAGGCAGGTGTTGTGCAGTGTATAGGAAGGATGTATGACTTGATGTCATCCTGAGAGTCTTTCCAGATAGGGTTATCTCAGGTTCATAGATATATCTCAAAACAACCCCAAATCCCACAAAATCCAAGCACACATAACCAAAACCCAAAAGCATGAGAAAGCTCTTGTTTAATATTACAGTGCTCTCTTGAAAGCTAGAATAACTGTGGCGTGGAACACACAGGCAAACAGCCTTTATATATTGTCTATGAAAGACAACCAAAGCAACTGAAATTGTTCTCTCAATAAGAGATCAGAGAAAGAAGAGATCTGGATCAACACCAACCTCTGACTTTGTACTGTTTAAAACTTCACCACTTAAGTCAGAACGAACTAATACCGTGCAAAAGCCGCCTTGGTCAAGTGAAATGATTAAGTGGAAACATTTTTAAAGCAAGTAAAACATTTGCTAAAAGGATATGACAGTCTGACAGAAAATAAGCAGCTGGCAGCAGCCTGAAGTGAGAGCAGCTACACAGAAGAAGAAAAGAAATGGAATATTTTAGTTTGGTTTCAGTACAAGAGATCAGTCACAGGGTCTGGGTTGGACTTGTGGCAACTTGTTTTACGATCACACTGCAAGAGATGCTTAAGCACCCTATAATCTGGGCCCTGTTGTTCTTATGTCAGCACTAGAAGGAGGGAACTCAAGTTAATGTTTTTAAAACTTCTGGGGAACTTTATTATGGTTGGTTTATTATGGCAGATACAGTTTTCACAACATGGAAATTTTCCCTAGCTGAATCAGATGATACATGAGGTTTGGTCACTTGATTGAGCTCGGAGGGCATAGTTTATTTCAGCTGGGCACAGGGCATCATTAGTCCTTCTATCAGGATGGGATCACAATCACCTGGGCCTGGGGATAAAGACTGTGGTTCCCAGAGTTCTTCAGCACTGATGGAGGAGATGGATCCTTGCTGAACCTACCCCCATCTCTCCCAAAAGTTCTTATGCTGGTAAGTGAAATGTGAAAAATTTGCAAATGACAAAATATTTTGACTCACTTGGCAATTTCACACTGAATTTTGACATTTCTGAGGCGTTTCTATGAAGCTGAATCCTTTTGTGAATTGAGGGGAAAGTGTGGATTTCTCATTTTTAATCCTGGATGCAAACAAACACTGAAGGATCTGAATTATCCATGGGATGAAAACTGGTTTTGGCCAGCACAACTTCCTGAGATATGTCAGATGGTTTTTTGCTCTGCCACATATACATTGAATGTGGTGAAATGGATGAATTTCTCCAATCTTGGCCTGTCCTTCAAGGAGCCTGTCTAACACTGGTACTTTTTGGGTTTTCTCCCCCTGTGTAAGCATATTAGCTCTTGCCTAGTAAGGACTGTGAAATATATTTGCTTAAGAAAGAGCAGTTTTTGAAGTAGAGGCTATGACTTGTGCAACATTCAGACCAATGCAGTGTGAAGCTGTGATTAGGATGCCTGAGCTATCACTTGGCTGTTTGGTGCCCTAGATGATAATCTGGAGCCCAGTTTATCTACTTTTCAGTCCCTTTCCTAAAGCAATTCCTTCTCTCCTGTCAGACCAGGGCTTCTTTGGAGACAAAGAAGGAAACAATCCTGGATGAAATTATCATGTTTAATGAGCATCTTTCTAGCTATTAGTCTTTGCTCTCTTCTTAATTGGCATTAAAATCTTGGGCAGCATATATGTTGAAAAGTTTCCTTGGTTGTCAGGAGTACATCCCCTTAGATACCTGGTCAGCAGTGTCTATAAATAACAGAATTCTAATAAGTAACAGCATTAAGAGATGGTCTTTCTTGGAAGTTTACATCAAGCTCGAGGGTCATCTGATACTTGTGAGCTGCTTTACAACATCAGTGAACTCTGGAAAGTGAAGCTGAGGATGATATTGTGAATAATGACAAGCCTAAACATGGTCAACAGTCATGGTCCAAAAAGCCTACGTGCAAATGGTATCAAAATAGGCACATTTAATTTCATCGTATCTCTTTGGTTTTAAACTGTGACCTGCATCAGATCAGATGTTGAATTTCATTCTGCAGGTAGTGACTACAGCTGATCTTCAGACTGGATCTCAGAAGAAGAAGGGGAAATAGGGAAGTTATGCAATGGGCTGAGCATTTTCATCTCCTTTGTCTCCTGCAGTGACCGACTTCAGGTTGCTCAGTGTCTTCAATACTTGACTGACCTTCTACAGCACATCAAAGATCAGTAGAAAATTCATGTCTGTTTTCAATAGGCTCCTCTGGACCTTTCTTCTGTTGGTGAATATCTGAAACAATCACTTAAGGCTGATCTAACACTGTGTAAGTGTAAAAGTGAAGCACAAGATCAGAATGAGAACCAGGGGAAAGCTTTGATAAACGTTGCTATCTTTGTAGAGTTGTTTCTTACGTTTTTTAACCTGTTCTTGAAAGGTACATATAAACTTTAATGAGAAAGGTGACCTTATGGCAGAAGGAGATTGAAAATGGACCCTTAGAGAAAAAAGCAAAGAAGTCTTGTGGATCTTTTTGCTGGATGAAGATGGAACCATCTCACCTTTTTTCAGAGTGGCTCTAAGATGGGGATGAGCCATGGCTATAGCAATGAGCTTTGCTCAAAGTAATGGCTTGGAACACAGTGAGCTGTGTAGGGCTTTTTAATTTTGTATTGTTTTTTTAAGGACAACTACTAAAGGAAGAAGTCCCAAAGACAAGCAATAGTTGACCAAAGGCAGGCTAATTTACAAAGATCAATGGTCTGAAGGCACTCATCTATCTTCCTGAACACGTGTGAATGCTAATCAATGCTCATCCATCTCTTTCCTGTAGGTCAATTAATCTTTTACATTTTGTAGGCTTGCTACCCTACTAGAGTCCTTTTGCACAATGCCAAGCAAACTTATTTGTTTCTATAAAAACAAAAGACAAAATTATCTAAGATGTATATGATTTGATTCTTCAAAGTCTAAAGGGAATAACTGCTTGAGGTGTGAAGTCAGCTGAGAGCTTCCTCCTTATGCTTTGAGGCTACAGTGCTTTTAGTGGCTGCCTGTAACGACTTTAAACTCAGTTAAACAGCAATATTTTGGAACGGGGTTCCTGGTTTATGAAGCTGAACAAATTAATCTTTTAGGATGGCATAAAGAGACAATGCTGTCAGACAAGATTGGCACAGTTCTGAACTTGCAGTGAGATCCATATCTTACCAGGAAGGAAACGTTATCTACGATCTGCCTGAAATAGGAGGAAGAGCTATCTTCAATGCACGTCTTTCTGAACATTGAACTTGGCAATAAAAATGACCGTCCTCCTAGTAGTGTTAGATCTCCATCTTGATCAGATGGACCTAATCAAATATCCTTCAAGACAGACCTTCAGCTAGGTGGGATAAATGGCCACCTGACAGTTTATAAGCTATCTTGACAAGAAAAGAACAAGAGTCGTCCTTGGAATATCCCCCAGCGTTCAAACTAGTTACAGAAAGGTAGTGTCTTGCTGATAGCACAACCTATGCAGCCCTAATTGAAATGACTTTTCAGCTGGAAAGAAGTGGAAAACGCTTAGTTAAATTACTATCTTGCACAAGGCAAACAATACCTCCTACTTTTGTCTATTTGTTTTATGCATTGCAGAGGAAAAGCCTTGAAAGCTCTATTATCAGCAGGAAATTCTAAAATTAGATATCCAATTAACCTTCATTAATAACAGTCTCATTTTGATGATTTTCTCTTTGATACACCTTGCTTTGTTCTAGTGCAGCAGGTTTTTGTGGGAACAATGTGTTCCTCTTGGGTTCTCTTTTTATAAGTACTTAATGCAGAGTGAGATGGATGGAACAAGACTCTGCTACATGGGTAAGGAGAAAAAAAAAGGTGGAAATCATACTTTGCTAAGTGGTTTCCACATGTCTACTATTCCTACAGTCATGTATTATTCCATTGTTAGGTATTGCTTTGTATTTTAAGAAAGTTGTGTTAGAGAGGAGAATGAAAGCACTTTATCCAAGGCAGATTGACCACAGCTGTCTGAATTCTATCACCACAAAATGATGCAGCAAATTGAGAGCCAGATAAGCCCATGCTGAAGATATGTGGATACATACTTCTTGAAGATTTCAATTGCTCTTGAAGAAGAAAGCACCGGATCATCCCTGAAGATATAATGCCATTTCTTTAGTACCTAAACTCAGATGGTGTCCCAGAGTGATTAGGAGGATTGCACACAGCAGGCTGACACTATTCATCTCACAAGTTTATATCACTCTCTGAACTAAACTCCTCACATAACCGAGAAGCAGGCTAATGCATAACCGAACAGACACGCGCACCCTCCTGTCTTGGTTAATATCTCCCAGGAAGACTGGCAAAACAAAGAACCCAAATGTTCCAGGTCTTGGTTCTGTTCCATAATAATTCTCACAGAAGACAAGTGTCACTATGCAACTGCCATTCAAGTTAAGTGGAGTCTGCATTTGGTTTTGACTCTGAGGTGTCGATGTGCTGATTAGTTTTCTGATACAGCTCGGTTGTCAACATTTAAAACATTTCTTGGAAAGAGAGAAATAATTCTGAACAGAAGGCATTCTGTTATACCTATATTTATACATATTTCCCTGCACCCTCAAAACCTAGATTTAAAGCAGCTTATTGGAAGAGCTGTCACCATCACCTTGGAAACCGGTCCATTGACAGCATGTATCAATCAGCCGTCTCACAACTATAGAACTGCTGCTTTCAATCTCTCTCTCTTTTTTAAAAGCATGTTTGAATAGTTTCATCCTTCCCCTGAAAAAAGGAAAAATCAGGCTAAATTCAGCATGGACATTTTGGAGGCTGGCATCTGTCATCAAACAGAATAATGGGCAGATTATTTTATGTAATTGCAAGGGATGTAGGTCATAAACTTGTAGCCAGGGTGCTTGCATAGGAGGGAGAAGCTCAAATCTGTGCTCTGCAGGCTGCTTCTGTTTCATGTGAAGCAACTTTGATGGTTAACCTATCTACCTGATATCTACTTGTCAAGGCACTTTTATTGTCTCTCTTTTTTTTCTTTTTTTTTTCTGCAGGAGGAGAGAGTATCTTCTGTCCAGAATAGCTGATAGCTTTAACAAGCTCTTGGGAGAGATGTAGCTGTGAATGGCATTAGGCTGAGGAACACAGTGAAAGTGGCTCTACTGTGTTTTTGAAAGGTGATCTATTTATGTAAAAGGGTGAGGCTGTGCTCTCTCTGGGCTTAAAGACAAGCTGTTTTGGCTGGAGAAGAGAAAAGCTCTGACTTTGGAAAAAGGAGGATTGTCTTTTGTTTGCACTGCACAGTGCCTGGCAAAGCATGGGGTTCAAGATGCTTTCCTGCCCTCGCCAGTCTCATCGCACTGGCACCACACCTCTGGGATGCTCAGAGGAGATTCCTATGCACTCGTCCCTGCATCAGGGTTTCTGGCCCAAAACCTTGACCCCTCAGGCTGATCACTGCAGTGTTCAGCACTGTGAGCTACAGCCAGTTTTGGGATTGGGCATCAATCAATCAATACTTATGAATACAAGTCCTGGTCTGAAATGGGACCTGCAAATAAAGGTTACGAGCTTTTTGCTTCAGTATAAGAAAAATTATATTTCTCTATTTCAGAAAGGTGTCCAGAAGAAAAACACATAAAGGCAGCATCCTTCTTGCAAAGTATTCAAACATTTTCCATGGAAGTGGTACTGAAGTGATTATGGATCTATCATAAGTGCACGCGCTGTGTATTTTTCCAGGGATATCATCAATATAAGTTACTTCTGATTTTATTACTGCTTGCTGATATAAGTATCACCTAAAAGGCCTTACAGAAAGGGGACTAGAGGAAAGAAATGTATTTGTTTTATTTTGACTACGCTGTCTTGGCAGTGCTCTGTGCATGGTCAGGTTTGTTTTGTGTATAAAGTCAATCACCTAAGTTTCCCCTTTTGTGTGCTGCAGCAGGGCACAGATGTGTGTTATAAAATGTGATTGTAAATCCAGAAAAAAAGTCAAGGGGACTCAGCAGCAGGTCAAAACTTCCACAACTGCTTTTAACCCTCTTTTTTTTTTTTTTTTTGATCAGGCTTATTTTCAGCTTGATGTCTTGGTGGGCAGATGCTTGCCCAAGGCACCTTTCTGTGACTTGTGAAAGCCATGAAGATTCACTGCCTCCATTTCCTACACAGCTCCTTTCAAAGAAGAAGACCTCTTTCAAAGGGGTCTTCCAGTTGCTTTCATTGTGGTGACAAGGAGGTGCAAGGGAAGGACCCAGTTGTTTCTGCCTGGAAGAGTGAGACATATCCCAAGAGATGAAGATGTCCACAGCTCTACACTCTTTCCTTTCCCGTAGTCTATGAAGGACCACATCCCTCAATGTGCCATGCAGCAGAACAAGAGTTAGCAGATAGCAAGGTTCCTCCAACTCCAAGGAGGACAGTCCATCCTGATACAGTACTCCTTTAAGAGTTTTACTAAATCTACACGTGAGCTCAATCTGCCCACAGAAGAATCCCCATTTGTGCAGATGGTATCATTTGGCAGATCACTCTGATGTTGGCAGCATCGCAGGGGTCATATTTGTGCACAGATGGACTGTTCTTCATCTGTTTCTTTATTGTAATAGACCCAAATAGGTTTTCCCACAATAGTGCATATGTGCATTACAACTCTCCTGTTCCCTGTCAGACAACTTATTCAGCAAGAGCACCAAACAAGTTTTTTCCTCTTCATTCTCATATGAAATCCTCTTTTATCTGTATCTTTGTTTGGGGGATGCAGGGTGAGGGCTAAGAGCTGTTGAGGATCTCTATCCTCCTTAGCCATAAAATCTGATGGCATAAAAGTCATCACCAAGACGATCTTCAGAACACTGCTGTGAATTCAGGGGGTTCTCATATACAGATTGGTTATTCTGTTTTGTTGGTTTTGCATATTGCACGTGTTAATCACAGCTCTCTCACAAACCAAAAGCACTTAAAACTGACATGTAAATGGACATTTGGAGGGATTGGAGAGGCTGGGGAATTGATAATTCAAAACTGGAGGTTGTGAATCCAGAGCAATGATTAGGCTCTAGTGATAATGACCAAAGCTCTTATCATTTGACAGCTGCTTAGAGAATTATGTTGAATGTACTCGTTACTTCAGTGGTGAGACTCTCCTATTTTTCAAAGCATCTATTGCCACTCTCACTTGCCATCTCAGAGTGGCAGCAATGAACTGAGTTATCCTCAGAAGCTTGCCCTGCCAGGACTGGTTTGCAAAACAGTCAAAGGACATTTTGGAAAACTTGCTCTGCATCTACTTTGCTTTACACAAACACCTGCTTTGTTAATAGGAAACTTTATCCCTGCATGCCTTACATTTTATTAATGATAAACCTGTCCTCTTGTGGTGAACTGAGACCTTTTCAGCCTCCAGGTTGATAGTCACTTTGGCTTTTCCTTCTCACTTGCTATTCTAATCAATGTAGTCTAAACCTCTTTACTCAGATGTCACAGGTAGTGCAAATATTTCAGTGTGGTATTGTTTGCTGTATATAGCTGTGAAAGAACTTTACACTGTGTGTAAATGCAGTCAAAACAACTAGGGAGCTTGGACAGTGAATTTCTTGGCATTTACATGCCCAAACTCCTAAATATAGTGCCTCAGTGATGTAACTTTTCTGAACATGTGAGACAGTGTATAAAGTAGCCTTTTTTTTCCCTCAAAAAAGTGCTGTTTGAAAGGAAACTGGTTGATTGTAACACAAACATTGCTAAAAAGGCAATTCTTTCTACAACTGCTTCTAAATGAAGAACACCTCTGCTCATTTACTGATTTAATTTTAGCCTTTTGACAGCCTAGTGAGGGAAACGTATGAACTGGGTATTAGATGAAGCATTTTGAATCAAATCAGGAAGAGAGTAGGAGTGAAATTCCTGTTAAGTAACTTCTTGGCTGTACTGGGTAACAGGGAGAACACAACTGCTCACTGCAGCTAACTAAAGGTTACTTGGGAAATATATAAAACCCCAAACCCAACAATCCCCCTGAACTTTAATTTCATGTCCATCTGATAAATCTGCATAATCAGTCCCTAATTATCTACTTGTTAATGCATTTCTGGTTACTCTGACACCTTAGGATTTTTTTCTATGCATAGATTTCTTGCCCAAGGCTATGGAAAGTTATATATACTGCTGTTCATGCTTGGATACAGCTGGTTTCTGGTTTGGGGTTGGGGTTTGCTTTTCTCCATCACAGTTACTGAATGCACCCACACAAGTACCTACATTGAGTTTTACTTTTTCAGTAGGAGTCTGGAGCTTGAAAAGCAGTTTAAACCAGAATGTCCCTAGCAGAACTACAGCTACAGGGAACAAAATACTGTGGAGAGGGGGACAGGGGACACAGCTGTAGCTCTGTAGCATGTTATTGTGCTCTGACATATTGATGGAGAGATGCAGACCAAAAGTTAAAACGCTTCTTGTGCTGGGAGTTTTACCTTGTTAGTCTTGTTGAACAAGGGACAAATCTTTCCTCCTGGTTTTGAAAGGTGTACTAAAGGCTGCTTCACTTGCTGGGGGGTTTGTCTTCTCTTTATCTATGCCTGATGCAATGCATCAGGCGTTCAGTTAGCTCACTTGCTGACTGCTTTCCCTGCATTCAGTACAAATGCTCAGGAGGTCCCCAAGGGGGCTTGGGCAGGCACCCTGCCCCAGGAAATCTACCCAGCATTCATGTAGATGTGCTTAATTTTTGTTAGTGATGACTGTTTTGTAAAAGCCCCCAAAATAGAATAGAGGCCTATGATGAGCTGACTTTATGCACACTAAGGTAAAGCTCAGTTAAAGTAAATGAGAAGTGATCCTGTGTATTTTATGCTGCAAACGTCTGAGATGTTCTTGTAGGCACCCAAGGAAAGGATTTTAGTCAGCTGTGGATATTTGTATCTTGGAGAGGGGGTAGAAGGGCAAATAAAATTGGAAGATAAAGGCAACTAGCATCATAATAGTGAGATTTGTCAGAATTTCCATTACCAGAGTCTGTTTACAGGTTGCAAATATTCCCTCTGGGCTGAGACTTCAAATTCAAGGTCGTACGCAGCAAATGATATTTATCTTTGCTAAATTAAAACATTGGCTCAACAGCTTTTAAAAAATGGAAATCACAAGAAAATCCTCTGGAGCTCCAGAAGTTCAGGTACTTCTGACTTCCTTTTTTTCTCTTCCTTCCAATCCACATTTTCTCTCTGCCTAATAAACACGGCGTATGCTGAACACTTTAAAGCCTCGACCTGTTCCTCTGACATTAGCAGTAAAGATATATTGAAGAGGAGTGTGCTGAAAGTCTTTCACCTATGAATGCATCTTTTCTTGATGACATTTGCTGTTATTTTGCTTGTCAGGCTCTGCAGTGTTCGATGTCCCCTCCTTTATATTTATAAGAGGATTTCATTACAAATAAGTCTTATCGCTATGCAAATAGAGTCATTATTTGGTTCATATTAACATTTCCTTCCCTACACAATAATAAGTATATCTTTAAAATTCTCTGGTTTTGAAGGTGGTGTGGCAATTAAAATGCACTTAGAGATTCCTTATTTGCATGCAAATTGGCAGCATGAAGGAGAACGTGAGGATATGCAAAATAATATGTAATTTTCAATTATATACATATATATGGTGTTATTATAAATGCTTTCCAACATTTTATGACTTCTGATAGCATGTCATCATTCTTCTTGTGATTTAGAATGTGATTTCTGATTTAGATTAGTAAGGAGAGAGAATTTTATAGTCTCCAGTATCTTTTTCCCCTCTAATTCCAAGTTAAGCATGAAAGAATTCATCTGTATGGGGCCAGTCAAATTGTCTGTGAATAATTTTCTCTTAAGTAGCATTCTGGCAAAGAGTTCTTCATTTCCCAGGGTATTTTAACTAGTGTTTACTGGAGCAGATTGAACACTGTCCATTTACTGTATTGACACATTTTGATGGTATGATTTGAATAGATTATTCAATTAATCATCTCTTTAATATCAGATCAGGTCTAGTTTTTGCTCAGAGTAAAAGACTCAGTGTGAATTCATTTTTCTAGGAGCTGTCTGTGGTATGATAAAGCTTTTTTCCCCTCTCTTATCCTGGTCAGAGTAATAGACATTGTGATGTTGTTCAAAGCAGATTGGTTGAATGGGGATTTTGCTCCCTTTCCACTGTGTTTTTAAGAAAAAAGATCCTCTTTTCTTAGAAGTCTCTAAAAGCTTGCTATAGGTAAATTCTGGAGCTATCTGAGGTGAGAGGCACTAGCACCTGACTCAATTCTTCCTCTTCATTGGAAGTATTTCTATTAATTTAATGGATACTGGGGAGTTTTTTGCCTATTGACTGAACAGTACCTGTAAAGCCTGACCAGACTGTATATTTATCTATTTTCCCTTCAAAGTGTATTAAAAACCAAAGAGAAATTGTTAAGTTTTAGTTTAAACATTCTTCCTGCGTTCTTTAAGTAGCTGCTTCCTCAATGCCCGGTACCTCAGAGCAGGTTACTTCCACAGCTTCACAGAATCTGAAGGGCTGGAAGGACAATTTTACCTATTCTCAGCATTATCCAAAGGCTGCATAGGAATATATCACAGAACTGAGGAGTGAGGTGGCTGTGCCACCTTGGGCATTTCAGCACTATGCAGTTTCACGTAGGAAGGCAGTGTACCTTGTCTCATTGTCATGATTTCCTGAAGAAATTGTCACTGGTAGCTTATTGTGGAAGGAGAGGTTTACACACAGAAGACAGAGTGTCCTGCCAGAGGCTGATAAATCAGGTCATGAATAAGAAGGTCATCAAGATCCCAGACACAGCTATTACAGTGGGGATTAAGAATGATGCAACAAGTCAGTTTTGAAGGCAAAGACTAGATTTAAAGCAGGAGGCTGTGATGTGATGTGTTCCTCACTTTATACTGATGTAGGTATGTGTGGTCCAAATGCTCTGTCACACAAGTCTGTCTGAGGTGTTGGTCATTTTGCATCATAAGCAATAGAAATAGCATTAGAACAGTCTGGGAAACAATTTTATAGTACCTCAGGTGGTGGATTCTGCTCTCACCCTTCAATGTGCAATGAAGAAAGTCTCTAAAGAACATTCTACGCTGCATAGCCAAATGCTGGATTTGAATGAGGCTTTTCATCTCTTGATGGCAGTTCAGGGGTGCCACCTTCCCACTGGTTCATTGGTAACTGCTTCATTTTTTAACTACAAGATCTTTTTAGCCCATGGATCTGTGGTGGCTCCTGCCTTCTGCAGCTGGCTGATTTTTGCCAAGATGTTATTTCCTCAGCTGAAGGTGAAAAAAATGTATATAATGCCCTTAAAATTTCAGGTGTTCTTGGTTTAACAGTACACTTTTAATGGTTACTAATTGTGCATGTTTAGGTTCACTCCAGCTGAACATGACTGCTGACCTACACAAGCTATCATTAAAGCAGCTTATAAACAATACCCTAGTTTAAAATCACTTCAAAATGGAGTTGCAAGCCCTACAGTGTGGGCATATCTGCCAGTAAGGTGACTTCAGCTGAAGGTGCAGAGGACGTGATATTCAAACTGCCAGGTGAGGCATTCAATTTATGTCTTAGTTAGGAGGTTGTCTCCATGCTCATGGTATAATGAATACTGAGAGGCAAAGGCCTCCTTAAAGGGCAGTTTTCAGCCCCCAAATAAAGCTTCTGAATTATTATTCAGAGGAGACTATTTCTCTACAGGGGTTGCCTGTAGAGACTAAGGACTGAATGTGGGCATGGAGGTGGATTCTTCAATATAGGAGATATCCTTTTCCCTTTACTGGTATTTTGAATGGAAAGACAAGGAGAAGTTGATATGCTTTCTTGGTCTTTTATACCAAAACAGTTCTAGTGACTTCACCTTGAAATTTTTGTTATTAGCCACACTTGAAAATAGGTACTATGGAGGAGTGAAGATATAGCCAAATAGTTTATTAAAGAGCAGGGACACGTTTCAGAATTGCACAACACAAACAGTGTGGTGGAGTAAAGGTCAGCTGAAATTACATCAGACATTCAGGTTCCTCTTTCAAGGCAAAACCAGTTTCAAGCAAAATCAAATGAAGCCATGCTGAGAGAAAGGCCACAGTAATATTTCAACACCCCACTATACTGAAAGACCATAAAGTATTATCTGATCTTCCATATCACATAAAATCTGCAGCCAGTCTACCTGGTTAATGTAATAATAGTTAATATTGCAAAGTGGTGGCCTCTAACAACGAGCATCAGTTCTTGTTAATCACAAATTGTTCATGCCAAGCCAATATTTTGTATTTTCAAGGCAGATATTAACAAAAATCATTAAAATCTCTAGACATCTTTTAGTGAGGTGTGGATTTAGGTGTTTTTCTTCAACTTTTCTCCCTTCTTTTAAGAGGGAGAGAGCTACAGAGTTTTCCATTTTTCCTCTCCCAGTTCCTTCAGTTTGTGTGGACGCCATGCAAAGGACTCTCAATGTAGAGCTACCCTGTAAAGGAATGTAATGGTTTCTTCAGTAACAAACCTCCAAAGGGTTATTAGGGGAATTCCAGGTGAAAGGAAATACTCCAGGAAAATCCACTTCAAAGCTTCCATTGAATTTTTCTAAGGCCAAGATTTCACACTGCCAGGTCCTGCCCTTGTCCTGATCAATGTTGAAACGAAGCTCAGTTTCTAAAGCACTTTTTCTGTTCATTCTCTGGAACTTTCGATATGTTGAGTAAGAAATTGAAGGATGAGTCAAGTAAAGCTCAGGAAAACCACCACCAAGTTACCAGATTCTCCCCAGCAACCAAAAGTGTATTTGTGGGGTTTTTTAAATGATTATTTTACATACACAGGCAAATTAAGCCAGTGAATATACTGCAAAACCCAGTTAAACCCAGCCTCAGGTTAACAATTCTTCTACTCGATGACTGGAAGGGGGATTCTCTTGTGCAGAAAGCAGCAGCTTTTGGCTGAGTGTTGTTATGTAAAGTCAAAGCAAACACTTTAACTGAAATAACAGGTGGTTGTAGCAGCCCATCTGGGCTACTTGATGCTCTCAATTGTGTTGGGGATAGCCTCACCTGCAGCTCCCTCAGAAAGAGAAGTTCCCTACAGATCAAAAAGGCATTTTCTTCTCCTTCCAGCATCTCATCTGAAGCAGCAGCCACTTCTGCAGATTGCTCTCAGATCAACAGGCTATCTTCAGCAACTCATAATAAAACATTTCAGGCAAACAAACAGAGGCTCTGTTTTAAAGTTATTAACAGATTTTTCTAGCCTGCTGGCAGATAGCAGTTATTTGGGGAAAGCAGGTTGAACATTCTGTAGGTACACTGACAGGGAGGACTCATTATTCTATATAAGAGTGGTAGGAGCAGCTCTCAGGGCTTGGATCAAGTAAAATTTATGAGCAGTAAAACCTGGAGAGATTCGAGATGATGTTATGCTTTCATGTTTCCCCCAGTTATTGACAAATTCACAACCCAGGAGAAGAGTTGAGGCTTTACTACAACAAGAACTCTGTTTCTAAACAGGCTGAGGAGAATCTCTGTTTATATTGCTTTAAAAATTGCTTTGGGGGATGCCTGGGAGTCAGCTGATGCACACTGCTACAGTTCCAGAGAGCTGAGGAGCTGTGATGCCACTTGTGAACTCAATCCACTGGCTTGAGAGTCTTAAGTGGAAAAAAATCCCAATCAACAGGTGGAAGAACAATAGTATAGCATAAAGAAATGTCCAAGAAACAAATAAACAAACAAAACCCTACTCCCAAACAAGAGAGAATTGGACAAACAAGTGATTTTGGACTGGTACAATGAAAGCCTCCACTGCTGCCCTTTTTTTTCCCCTGATAAGGTTTTTCAGCACAGGTATGGTCTGATGTGGTACACAGGCACCTGAACATGGGTCATCCCTTGCTGTACCAATAACCATAAACCTACAGAACAGTAAACACCCAAACCTAGCAGAAAATGTGTTGGTGTGTGGAGGTAACAACAGGGCCCCTGGAGTCCCAGGTGAAGAAAGTTCAGCTCTCCCCAGCTGAACCAAATTAAAAGAGTGGGGCCACAGATGGAAGCAATAAGGGGTGAGAGAGCTAGAAAAGGTGGGACGGGAGGTGAAAGGCTGAGAGAGTCTTAGAGGTGTTTTGTTTTTAGGCTGAAGTCAGGGAGAGGAGCTGAGGGACTCATCATCTGACTTCTCTGGACAAGGATGGGAACTGGGACAAAGCCAAAGGAGCTGAAGGTAAGGAGATAAATTGTCTTAATTCCTTGCCTCTTCAAGTGAGACCTAGTGAAGAAATAAATGAGTGGAAAAGTAGGCAGGTGATGTTCAGCAGTGTCGATGTGTTGTGCTGTTGTTGTTTGCTGGGCTGTGTGTGCCACAGTGCCTTAGGCAGAGCCCTGGTACTGGGAGAGGGCCAGAATATCTGGACTGGTCCTAGCATGTTCCTTGTTGTTGCTGAGTGGTTTGTTGCTGAGATGTATTTCAGTTGTGGTGGCCTTTGGGCTTTTAGCAATGACAGCTTC
Organism: Colius striatus; assembly: GCF_028858725.1. Classification (NCBI taxonomy): domain Eukaryota; kingdom Metazoa; phylum Chordata; class Aves; order Coliiformes; family Coliidae; genus Colius; species Colius striatus. Next base: position 2,289,838 of record NC_084762.1, read on the forward strand.
TGGGTGGCAGAGCTGTGCTTGGAGGTTTTTTTGTCTTTCTTTGTTGCTTGTGTTGTGCTAGGGCATGAGTGAAGTGGGGGCTTTGCAGCCTTTCCTGAGCTGTGTGTTTATTATATGGCTGCAAAGAGTTGAGCTTTGTTACTGGGTGGTCCTTTCCAGCTCTGCTACCCTTCTGGGATTCTGGAGGGTTATACATGTGTTATGTATATGTGTGCTAAATACACCCTGTGATGATGAGATGAAAATCCCAGTAGGATGTTGATAGATAGAGGAATCTATGGAGAGGATAGGTGGCTCTACAAAGGTTACTTGTTATTGAAAACATTGCATGTATCGCTTATACAAAAGAGTTTTAAGGGAAGCCTTAACAAACTAAGAATGGGCAGTTTCAGCTACTTGCCAATGTTATAGTGAATGCTGTCCTTGTTGCTTTATTGTTCAATGAAGTATATTCTCTCAGCACACCTTCTATACTTATTCTTTTCTTGCTTTACCTCATTATTTATGCCAAAAAACCTTCACTCTCGTGGTCATTCTCTGGTTATGGATAAGCCCAGAACTAAACTAGAGTCCCTGCCCCAAACTGGTTGCAGTCTAATTGCAGGCAATAACAAATGTGTTTGCTTATGCATCTCTATCTGGTAAATGTGAAGAAGTGAGAACATTCAACACCACAGGCAGTTGTTGAAGGCTGCCAGAAGTCTTTTCTGTAGGTTTTAATGCAAAGAGGGAATCTGTAGTGGTCTTGAAAAGATAAAAGTTAGCTGTTCCTCCCCTTCCCAACCCTCCAAAAGAAAGAGGGAAAAAAAATACCCGGGTGAAACTGCCTTGGTGCTGAGGTGAGGGAGCCCTGGCCCAGGCTGCCCAGGGAGGGTGTGGAGGTTCCTTCTTGGGAGGTTTCCAAACCCACCTGGACACATTCCTGTGCCTCCTGAGTGAGGAGAACCTGCTTTAGCAGAGACTGGGATTGCAGGAGTTCTGTAGAGCTATTCCATCCCCCCCTCCTCCCATTCTGGGATTCTGTGATTCCAGTAAACAGCTTGAAAGGTGATAGCCTGAGGTGACTGGGTTTTCTTGTTTGTTTTCCACTGTTGAAGGCTGCTGTCTCCCAACACTGCAAGCCTAAATCATCTCCTACTTCTAAAGCATTTTTGCTGAGGACTTCAGATTCCCCATCACTGCAGCTCCCTCTCACTATGGTTTTGCCCATACTGTCTGGTTTGGAAATGTCTGCCTTTAATAGTCACAGAATGCAAATAAATAACACACATGAAAGTGTGTGTGAGTAACTGTGCATAGAAGTGTTTAATATTCTTCATCATGCTGCTGAGAGGCAAGCCAGTCAGAATACATCAGAACCAAACACGGTGCTGGCAAGATTAAACAGCAGTGGATTTGCACATGTAATAAACCTGCTGCATTGAGTTTAATCCATGTGTAATTGGGAATAGATAAGGCTGGAATGTAGGGTCTGCACAGGATCTGCCTCGGATGGAGGAGGGGAGAGGGAAGCAGTCCTGAGCAGAGAGGTGAGGAGGCTCTACAGCCTCTGATTTGGCTGCTGGAGTAAAGGGGTGGGTTTGTGCTGTTGTCTTTTGAGAGACATTAGAAAGGTGATACCATATTGATGGGCTACATGTACAGTAAAAGGCTTGGCTACTCGAGGACTTCAAGTGCAAACAGGTTATTTTCCTCCCATGGCTATGGGAGGTGCAGCTCTCACTGGGCTTAGTGTCAAGAGGAGTTGCTGATGTTTCCAGGCTGTCCTTATCTGCCCAGCCTAAATATAATACAGTGAAACTCAACAGTGAGGATAAAACAGCTGTTACTCAGTTGTTCTGCCCTTTCACCATCATCTCTGCTTTTCTACTTAGCAAGGAAAGTCTCAGGAATGATTCAAACTCCTCCCTTCCCACTTCAGCAATCATAGCACCGTGGCCAATCAATATCTGTGTTGCCTTTAACTCTGTTCCCTGCTAGCTGCTTGGCAAAGCAGTGTGATGTTTGCCTCCTTTTCAGCTGCCTTCCCAAACCTGACAGTGTTTGTTGGGTGATGAGATTCTGCTCCTATGAAATGCATGAATGTGTAACATTTTGTGTGCTTTGAAACACATGAGAATATGTAAATAAGCTTCCTCTGCTGAGCTTTCTTGTCTCTATCTCTCTTGTATTCTTGTGTGTGTGTGTGTGTATATATATATATACACACACACACACATCTGTATGCATCTTGTACTCTTATATTCACCTTCTCTCTGTGCCCCTCTGTAGTCCTAAACATCTGACTCCCTTTGTGTCTCTGGTCTCTCCTCTGTGGTTACCCACACAGTTACCACCAGCACATGGCAGCTCAATGCATGTACAGCCAACCTTTTCCACTTATGCTTAATAGACCCAGTAGGCTTGTAAGGATGTTCTTAGGCAGTAATGGAAAGATTTAACAGATCCCTTAATATGTTTAGCTCAAATCCAGACAACCCACCCTAATTTCCAACCATTACACAAACTATAGAGGATCAAAGGGCCAATATTTATCTCACAGGACTTTGTTTTCCTCAGTTGCTGTGTTTCTCTTGATTCAATTAGCATGACCCACTTTTATTTGAGGATCAGGTTTTGCCATGATTTTACATGACTCAGGAGCACACGACTGGAATTGAGAGACTTGTACTGGCTGCTGTTGCCCTGACCAAGCTGCAGAAGCAAGGGAATTTTTCAGTAGTTGGAGGCTATGTGCACTTTCCTATGTGATGTTTGTCTCTGAGAAAACCTTCCTGGGTGTGAGGTGCTTGAATCCAGAAATAGTGTTTCTAATAGCTGCTCACTTCACTTAGCTGCTGCTCAGTTATGTAGGTAATTCTGAGTTATTTATGGAGGCATCCCTGAAGCACAGACTTGTCCCTCTCTCAGTGTAATGAAATACTTCAGGCTGGACCAGGACTAAGCAGCTTGCTGTCCTTATGCTGAGGTGTGATGACAAGATGATTTCACTTGTCTTTTTGGGCATGAGTGTGTCAGTCAAGTAGGCAGGTGTTCCCTGAGATTGTCCTACAGGATCAAACTGCTTGGAAATATGCTCAGGGCCACTGCTTGATTTCAAGCTGTAGCTGATAGCAGTGCAGCTTTTGGCCCTTTCTTTTACTTCTGTAGTGGACAAGCTGGTGGGAAAGCTTCAGAATAGATGCTCTCCTGACTCTCCAGAACATCTTACTCTCAAGTTGAACACCTGTCACAAAGACCATGCAAAATAAGCTTTATTAGATAACTCTTTTTTGGCTGAAGCTGTTGAGTGAGGTTTTTAAATGCCACTTTGTTCTCTAATGTTCTGTGTGTTTACTAATGTTATGGGTACAAGAACTGTACAAACACTTTTCAAATAGGTTGTGCTTAGTAACAATTTCAATGAAGTGTAATCCAAAGCCTCTGGTTATGGTCTTTTCATGTATATAATTTGTATGTTTTAGTTTGAGTGATGTTGGCTGTAGGTTTTTGCCACAGGACTCAAATGAGAAGCTTAATAAATGAACATGGGTTTTACATGATTGGATTGATTTCTTACCTCAGTGCTTACCTCCAAGCTCCCCTGCCCCCTTCCCCCATTCAGTCTCAATCTCTTCCTCAATTTTGTTTTAAAACTATTAATATTGCACATATCACTCACTGAGAGTCTGTGTTACAGCATGATGATTATTCATCTGCTGGTAATTACATGAACATTGTGGGTAAAAAAAAAAGAGTGCTTTTGTGTCTTCTGGTCTGTTTGACAATTTTTTCTGGCTTATGGTGGATTTTCCCCTTCCAATTCACCTGTTCTGATCTGATCCTTCCACATTTTTTTCCTTAGCCTTAGTCCAGAATTAATTATTTTGTATTTGACTTCTGTTTGTAGCTCTTGTCTTCCACTCTGTAAGCATCCGTGGCTTTCTCCCTGATGTAACACCCTTCTTGAGCAATGCAGCCTGGGAAAGGAGGGTTACAAAACCAGACAGACTGATGGACTGATCCAGCACAGCTTTCCTGTAGTTTTCACTTCTACTTTTCTTCCTCTGCTGCAGCTGCAATACTGTAAACAGTGTTTAGGTGTTCCTGGCCAAGCTTTCCTTGCCTTCCAGCACAAATCAAAACATTTAGGAAGTAATTTGTCTGCATTACTGAAAGATTTTCTCTGCTTCTTGGGTGAAGGAGTCCCAATGTGTCCATCCAGCAGTGGAGGATGCTGACAAGTTCCAGGTCTAAAGCTTGACTCCTTCCCCAGCTGCTTGGTGAAGCTGTCCTAGAAATGGGATTCCCAAGGGTAAATGAGTAGGTGTGACTACAGGCAGTTACATATAGTCATCATTTATTTGCCTTTTTATTATGTATCATTCTAGTTCTTGAATATTTTTCTCAGGAAGACCTGAATGCTCTGGTAGAGACCTGTAGACCTAAGTAGAGGGCTTAGAAAGGTATGAGACTTTATTGCCAAAAGAAGACCAGGAACAATGCCAAGTTGTTTAGCTTGTGCTCTGTATAATTCATGCTGGGCCAAGATGAGCTGCTTTCTTAAATGAACAAAGTAACTAAAATACAGGTACAAACCTAATATTTCAACAGCAGAAGGACCACTGGTTTTCAGCTGTCTTTGAATACCTCAGTGAGATGAATCAATTACTTTCTGAAAATAAAATAGTTTTAGGAAGGAAAACTCTAGTTTTCTACAGTGAAGGATCTATTGAATCAAAGATAGGAAGCTTCTTGTTGTGTGTGTGTGTATATATGTGTACATATGTTGCTCCCTCTAACCCTGGTATTTGGGGAGGGGGAAAAAAAGATATCCAGTTCTTTTTTTCCACTTTAGTCTAAAATAGAACATACACAGCTTCATTATCAACACCTTTGCAATGTAAGAGCCTGCAGCTAGCAAGACATTGTCCTAACAAAGCACTGCAAATTTTCAGCTCTGTACTGGTGGGTGGGTGGCTCTGTCACTGACTTGTGGGTGGAAGATACAAAATCCATGTTGGCAAGAGAGGGCACTTATTTACTGCTGGGATGGCTGTGGTTTATATTCTACTTCTGCAAGCAAAGAAAATACTTCCCATCTTCCTGTGTGATGTTTTGCATTCATGAGTGAAAGTGGGGGGCAAGCATTTGTCGATATGGTTTGGAATTATCACACAGTGGTAATAACTGTGGATGATTCAAAATGCTGAGGAAAAAACCTCCTTAGTATATTCCTGACTTAACATAAACATAGATCTCTGAGATGGTGAGTTGTGTAGTGCATTTTAATCATCGTGTAGTGGCTTTTCATAGTGCAAAACTATCGCCATTGAAGTCTGAAATGAATCCTGCGTGACCGGAGTCAACATGATAATATATTCTTGGTATCCTTTACATACTGATAACAGTTCAGCTGCACTGAAGGCTTTTGTCAAGCTATGTTCATTTTCTATAGGTGTTAATATATGTGGCAAAGTTCAAATTGTTACTCTTAAACCAAGGTTGAACCTGGGTCGGTGAGAAGTCTAAACTGAGCAATTCCAGCAACTGTTGTGGGATGCTGTAACAAACCTTTGAGCTAAACTGTGCTCCTGTGTGCTGAGAGTTGTAAGTTAATAAGAGGTAGGCAGGCTGTAGCTACTTGTCTTCTTCCTGGGAAAAGATGGAAATATGTTAGCTTGATATTGCTAAAAGCTGAAGTAGAAGAGGGCAGCCTAAAAGAACTGGTTTGTGTCCTACATCTTCCCCTTGTCTGTCGAGTGAAATCCTTACCAAGGTTTTCCTTGGCCTGCTTTTCTGTGGTTTATCACAAATTCCATTTTCCTGGGTATCTTCATAGTTTAAGGACAAATGTAAAGCAGCAGTTCTGTGTCGGGGAGAGATGTTCCTCTGCCTTCACATTAAAGGAACATCAGTGGGTATGTGGGATGTCCTCACACATATAGACAATGTTATCTTAGTCTGTGTTGCTGGTTTGAAAAGGAGTGATGTTGGGTAAATGATGATGGCTGGATAAGCTCTTGAAGAAACACTCATTTGTTTTTGACATATAAGTCAAAAGATGCATTTCAGGCACAGAATCTGCTTTTCTGTTTCAAGATACAAGTCAGATGATGAGATCCCCACACAAGAGCAGAGTGGGAGCTCCACTTTTTCTATTCCTTCTTCACATGAAGAATATGGGGGGTTCTTGTTATCAGAGCCTCAGTACCAAGCTGCAGGATAGCTATGAGGCATGCTTGTTTAGTACAACTATCTTCCTTTAAACTTCTACTTCATTACATTTTGTTTATGACCAACTTCTGTAGTCATATTTAACATGAAGTACGTAAGAACGAGGTACATGGTATCAATCTGTGTCAATCTATGCACTGGCTTATGCTGAAGATTGCTACTGGTAGGAAAAAGTGTGGGCAAACTTCTGCTGAATGCTGTTTCTGCTGCTGTTATCCTTGGTAATTCCAGCACCTCTTACCAACCCAGATGGCAAAGTAGATGTGCTTGGAAGAACACAGAGAGAAATGCAGCTAGGAAACCAAACCCAGGAATAAAATGTTGCTACATCTTCAAGGAAAGCTCATGGCAAGATTTTGGGTAGGACAGTGCTGGAGAAAGTGCTTAGAAGTGGAAGGAAAGGGCATATTTGCTGCTGTCTGCCTTCCTGCTGTGCAGGTATTCAGGGCTTCATGTTAATAGATGAGATTGCAAGAAAGGCATTCCTGGTTCCACCCCTGATTTCTCTTTTTAATAGAAGCAGCCCCTTGAAAAACTATTCAGGGGGGAGGTGGTGGTCTTGTGCCAGAGGAAAACAGGAGAAATCTGCTTTGTTCTCTCAGATGTGTTTTGGCAAAGAAGTTTCAGTCAATGTCAACTTTGTGATGCCAATGGTATGGGAGTTCCCACGACAAGCACACTTGCTTCTAACCCTGAACAGCAGGGTTAATCCCAGCCCTTCAGGGTTAATTAAGAGGTAATTGCATGGGCCTTAATTAATCCCTGTTTAACTCGGTTGCATTTGATGGAAGGGCACTGGAGATGAATTTGATGAGGCACTGGGTCAAATTAATTGATTTCATTAAATGCAAAAAACTATTTTAAGTGTGAGGTAACAGCTGTGACTCTTGTGCCCTATGAAGGGGTCTGGCAGCACCTTCAATACTTATCATAAGCCTTAGAGATACTAGTCTGACTGATTGAGAGAACTATTCCTTCCTCCTCTCAGTGGCTACAGAGAAATCTTGTAAGGTATTGAATAGCACAGGGCTAAGGATGTGGTCTGACAGCATTTGGGACTTCTTGAACCTCTGGTTTCAATGAGAATGGCAAAGCTTTGCTCTCCCCCTCTGAATCAGGCCCTTGACCCTTCACACAAGAGGGGGCATTTGTGGTGATGGTACGTCTCACAACGTCCCCTGCTTAGTCTTAATTCAGGTTATGACTGAGAAGGTGCCAAAATGTTTTGTTGCTATCCTGCAGATTAATGAAATCTTACTAATGAGATTTGACTCTAACATCTGCTGTAACAGTAAATTCAGAGCTGGATCAAGATGTGTGTTAAACAGCTCAGCACTGAAAGTATGTCTGGAGCAACCTGGTGTCAGTCTCTGTAGATCACTACTCAACACTCAGAAGTAAATACCTGACTGAGAGTGACAGGAGGGCTCAGATGAAAGGCAGGTTACTAGATTTTTCACTATTTGCTTAGGTTAGGTTCACCCCTACAAGCTCTGGTGTTACTCAGCACCTGTACATGCCATAAAATACTCTTGTTCCCCTAATATTCCTCTAATTATCCCCCAAACCCCAAAACGTGAATGTGCTCTAGCTACAGTACATGCTCAGTATGAAAGCTGACTCAACTTCTGCTACAGTATACTGTACCAGGCAGCTCTCAAGTGATGCTGCTGCAATTTATCACTATAAACTGTTTCATATTGGAACAAACAATACTCATGAGGCAATCTGGATTCAAATTAATTCAAAAGCACCATAACTGAAAAGTGAGCAGTCTCTTTGTGTTGTTTCTTTTAACAAGATTTTATGATATGACTAGACTACAAATAGCTCTATTCATGATAAACTGGCAACTTTGCAAATTGTATATGCTAAAAGCTATTTGTTGTACAAGCTGTTCTGGAAAGAGGGGGGGAAAAAAAACCTCTTAAATGAAATGTTCTCTGCCAGGAGGATGAGAGGCATCAATTGCACGGGTGCTGCTGTGAGTATCCCGTTTCAGGAGCCCCACAGCTATAGGGGTGGTGGTGAGAAGGGACCATCTGGTCCAAAAATCTTTAATTGCTCCAAGTCAATCACTGCACAGCATCAGAGAAGAGGAAGGCTGGTCCATTTGGAGACAGTTTACCAGTCTGGTGAGAAATTACAAAAGGATGGAGAGAAATGAAGAGGTGAAATAAGTGTTTTTGGTCCTGAGTGTTGGATCTGGCTCCATGAAGCTGCTTCTGTATGTTTTCCCTTTGAAGCCAGAGCACTATTAAATTACCCTAAAGCACCCTAGAAACATCCCCACTTTAATGTTCCCTAAGACTACTGCTGTTACCAAAGATGTGCTGTGTTTTCAGCATGAGCCAAGGACATAGTTATGGCTGGACTTTATTCTTAAGTGACCTAGTGGAAAAAAACCCTAATATGCTTTTGTTCACACCATTAAATACCTCAGTCCGTGTGACTGATGATATGGAACAAGCCATTAATGCACCTTCCCTCTAGACACTATCACAGGAAATCACATCTGTATTTGAAGCTGTGTGTTTTGTGAATATTTGTGTAGTGAACTCAAACATCAAGCAACACATCTTACCGTGCAACCAAATGCTTTTTGCCCTCGGAGAGGCAGTTTAAATTACCCCTCAAGAGTAATTTCTGTAAGATAGATGAGGTTGTCAACTGTGACCTGTTGATAAAGTTTTAGTGGTAGCTACAGGACTATCTCCAGAGCCAAGGAAATGAATTACAGTTATGTTTTAATGTACTTCTCAAATCGTTCCAAATCTTACCTCTGAGTAAAATTGCGGCTCTTGCAAAAGCAGCACCATTTACTCCGGGCTTTTCAGCTTCTTTATACTTTAATAATACTAATTGCAAGAACATTGCAGGTTAAAAATGATCTGCAGAGCAATTAGAGGCTCTTGAAGTGAAATTGGATCAAAATGTGAAGTAATTTATGGGCTGAAATTTCTCCTAGCACATGTGAAATAAAACGTACAAAATAGGCGAAGGTACAGTGTAAGACATAAAACCAGAGAGCAGCAGGAGTCAGGGAGAGGGTCAGGCAGCTGAAGCTGAAGCCTTGAGACTGTCAGCTGCCAGCTAACTCCAGAAGGACCTGGAATCCTAAAGAATATTTTCTGGATGCAGTGAGCCCTTAGATGCTAAGAGATGGTACTTGTCTTGTTCTCAAAGCCTGATGTGGAGGAGTTGGTGTTGCTGCTTTCTCTGTTTACCTGAGAAATCAGTGTGTAGAGCACATATCCAGAACTGGGAGCTGGAGGTTTGTCACTTACAAATTTGAACCCCCTGCTATGTATCTCTTATAAGAAACAGCCTAATTATTGGGACAAACAGCTCAGTGAAATGGAGGGACTCTCTGTCCCTGTGTTTCTAGGTGTGAGATTAGAGCAGCCTGGGGTGCTTGCTGTGAGAGTTAGCATTGTCACTCTAGGATTAATTCCTGTAAGGAATCCAGTCCCTGATGGAGGAATTGAAGTGCAGGTATGTCCTTCCAGCCTGCAGGCAAGGTGGTTCTGCTTGCTCAGGGCTGTCTCTCTCTACACCATCAAGCCTTGCAGCAGCACAGAGGCAGCATGCAGCTGCCAGCAGTGGGACAAGAGATTGCTTTTCCTCCATGGGAAAGAAATTCAGCCTGGCTTTGCTGTTTCCCATGTGCATGCTGTGCTCACTGACCTGCTGGATAAAGTACTTGTGGTCTGGAAGAGGGAAGTAACCCTGCTCCACTTAACTTTTCTTTTAAGTTGCCCTCCATCTAACAGAGCAGGGCTCTGGCTGGGAAGAGTGTGGGCAGCAGGTCAAGGGAAGTTCTCACCTCCCTGTACCACGACAGATTGGGGGTAACCTGCTGGAGAGCAGCTCTGTGGAGAGATTTCTGATGGGCAGCAAACTAACCATGAGGCAGCAAATGTGCCATGTGGGCAATAAGCCAGTGACATCCTGGGGTGCATCAAGAAGAGTGAGGGCAGCAGGGCGAGGGAGGTTCTCCTCTGCCCTGGTGAGATCTCATCTGGGATTCTGTGTCCAGTTCTGGGCTCCCCAGCTCAAGAGGGACTGAGGGCTTCTGGAGAGAGGCCAGTAAAGGGCTACCAAGATGATCAGGGGACTGAAACATCTTGGATATGAAATAATGTATAAAGTCCAGCAGGACAGAGCAAGGGCCCTGCCCAGAAACTGTGTGTTCAGCTTGGATTTGGAAAGCTCAGTCTAAATTTGTACTTACTGTATGGATTACAATAAAGAAAATAAAGGGTATTCATTAAAGACTGAAATCGAAACAATTGAAGTGGCATTGAATTCAGTCCCTCAACTTGGTTTACCAGTCTATGCTGTGCACTTCATCTGTATGTGTTATAATTGTAATTATGATATCTTTGTTAGTCTAACTCCCAAGAACAAAGAAGTGCTTAGACATTAGCTGGCTATCTTCCTGATTTTTAAAGCCAAATGTCTAATTAGAGCACTTCTGTTTCTTGCATTTATTTTCAGTTCTAGAGAGTGAAAGACAAGAAATCTCAACACAGCTGTGGCTCTTTTATCAACTTCAGCTTATTAGAGCTTTTGGGTCAAATTCTCTGGTGGTGTAACTCCACAGGCTTACATTTCTGCTGCTGTAACTTCAGATATTTATATAATTCCTCTGTACATCTGTCCACATGTGTGTTCCTATGTATATACCAAACCCGTAGCTGATATAAATCGCTGCATCTCTTTTGGCTTCTGTGAAACTATACTGATTTCTTACCAGCTGGGTATCCGGTCCACAGCATCTGGTTTTCCTTTTCCCTCCTTTAATAGCACTGATGAATCAGAATTCCTTAAGGAGGATAATACTAAACATAATTAGACAGGATATGTTCAAGAAGAAAATTTAATTTGAAGAGGTTTGCACAGAATTTTTATTGGCCTCAGGTGGGATGCTGGGACTTTATCTTAATGAATCCTTTCTACAGATCCATTTCAGCAACTGCATTATGCTGTTATGTGATGGAGTGTGCTCTGGTGGTGCACCGCATGTATGTTTATTCAGTTGGATTTTGAAGTTCTTCTGTAGATTAATAACATTATTCTGGGCTGAAAAATAAAGAAGTGGAATAACACACTGAAATGTTAGAAATATCTACACACAGGGAAATTTGTTCAGCCTTTGGAACCTACATGTATTTTAGAAAGTCTTGTTAGTAACCCAAATATGAGACTGTGCATTTGGGCTGTCCTCAGAGTTGACTTGCTGGTCAGGCCATGAGCATCTTCCTTTTACTGTATCTCTCAGTTGCTCACAACTCATTTCCTAGTACTTTGTTATTATACTTTAAAATACTGAGTGTTGCCTTTTTATTGTGACTATGCAAGCACAACACATTCTGGGGTTATTTGGATAAGCCCTATTAGATTTTATATTCAAGCTACTGGGGGAACTATTCTCTCCTCCAGTCCATAGCCATTTGCCTCTTATTTTCAGAAAAGCTTGCTAATGGCTGTTGTTAGGCCACATCAAGTTGTCATTTATCATAGTGTAATTGTATTCTAATTAAGGGGGAGGAATGTTTGAGGGGACAACTTGTATCTGAAACAGCTACAGGAGAAGCAAATAAATGGCATCATGTGTAATACTGCAAGCTCTCTGCTGAAGATGTCAAGAGCAGCAAACAGAAAGAGGTGGAGAGAGGGAAAATGATAAATCAGCACTCCTCTTGTCTGGTGGAGTGTTTCTCCTCACAGTTCTGCCTCTGGTCTTGTCCAACAGGGCACAAGGGGAAGTGTTCAAAGGGTTGGGAGAGAGGGTTGTTTTGGGGCCAGCATCAAGGGGGGGAAAAGGCAAATAAAAGGCAAATTACTTGTGAGCACCCAGAAGGGGGAGAAGGATTAGTGGAGCTGCTGTGGGTCTGTTTCTCTTCTCCTATAATTGTTTTCAAAATGATGGAGCCTTAACAAGGAATTATCTGAGCTGCTGTACAAAAGCAAGCCATGAGCTTCCTCTGTCCTGGCACTGCAAAATGAGATTTACAAGGTGATAAAGTCACATAGAAATGCAATCTTTTCCTAGTCCCTGGTATTTGTTTGCTGACTAATTACAACTAGTTTAGGGATCACTTATTTTCTTTGTGTAGTTTGTGTTAACGCATCTCGGCTAAACTTGCAAATCTGCACTCTCCTTGTGCATAAGGCATCCTGACTAGCTGGTGATTGAGTTCTTGATGAATCCAGCGTTGCAGTGAAAAAAAAAAATGACTTTGCAGCCATTAGGGATTCAGAACATGCAATCAGACAACGAAATGTAACCACTCAAAACAGTTAATGAAGCTTGCAGGGCCCTGCTGAACATGGCAAGCAAACAAAGCAGGAACCTGTGCTGCTGCCTGGAGATTTACAGTTTGGCTTCAAAAAAAAAAAAGAGTTATACTGTATTTGAGAAATTAATTTTTAATAGGTCTTCCTTGGAAGACTCAGGATTTGAAGCTCCAACAGATGAGTTCTGAGCACCTGACTCTGGGGCAGCAGCAAGCGTCTGTCAAGGTTCTGACACGGGAGTTTAATCACCAGTTTGCAACGTGTTTTATAACAGCTCAGAGCACCTTCTTTTTTTTGAGTCTGGGTGATGAGTGAGTGCACTGCATACTCTGACTCCACATGTTCTCTTTAATCTAATTAACAGCTGCTGCTCTAGCTCAGCTCTAACAGTGGTGCAATCTGACGATGACGAGAGAGGTCCTGTGCCTGTACGGACACATCTCGTGGTGTTAGATGGCAAACATAAATGCATCACCCAGCAGATGTTGCTTCATGTTGCAAGGCTGTTCCTTAATTTCCATACAGGTGAAAGATCTAATTGCTGTTCACCTCCTTTTCCAAATGTTTTGCATCTTTGTAGACTTGGAAGTGTTTGTGCTTTAAAACTGAGAAGGAGTCTTACTTTGAGTGGGAAGAGGAGAAAGAGCATTGCATGCAGAAGCAGTGATTAAATCCTTCTCACAGAGCTTTTCCCCATTGTTATGAGCATTTCCTACAGGATCTATGTCTGGCTTCACTGTTGCAAAGTCATTGCTAGCCTGAACATCTTGGCCTTTTAGATTCCTTGTGGACAGGAGTAGAGGGAATCAGTTTCAATAAAATTAAAGCCCCAAATCTGAAGTGTGCTGTGGTGATAAGTAAATCCATATCCTTATCATTAGATATCCCACTTGGCAAAGATGACAAAGGTACTGGCCCAGAAACAAGTTTGAGTCCTTAGTATGTCAGGCAGCAGCAATGTCCCACCTGCCTGTATCAGATTTCTGTTGCTGAAAAGCATCTCTCAGAAGCTGGAAAGTAAGTAAAGTCACATCAGGGAGCTGACCTCTCACTAGGATGAGAAATGTCTATGTATCCTTATTTTCTTTTGTGCTGTTAGGACAGTAAATCCCACAGTGGTTACAGTGTACAGCGTTTACCAGGGTTCTGGGAGAGCAGAGTGCAGTTTTTGGCTGTGACTCCAGGGGCTGTGCTGTGGATATTTGCAGTTTTCAACAAGTATATAAAATGAGTTTTAAGTAACTGTGCCTTGGATTGGGCTGTGGATTCTGGAGTAACCGATTTCAGAGTAGATCTCTCTTCCTTGTGATTATAACAGGGACAGGAGATGGGGAATGTGAACGGGCCCTCAAATTGTCACGTGTGTCTTCCTCTGACTCCTTCCTCTCCCCTGCTCTTTCTAGAAGAAATCAGAAGTTTATTGTAACTGGCACCTTTCCTTTCCCACCTCACTCCAAGTTCCACTTTTAATACTCTGCCATTTCCTGGGGAAGGGGCTCTGTGCAGCGTCTCCAGCAGCAGTGTTTTGTGCCAGACCGAGGAGACGTGTTAATTCTGTAACGCTGGATCCATTAGCCTTAAGGAGTTAAGCACTGGCTTTAGGAAACGGATTTAAATCGAGTCATGGATTAAAATAGACTGTGCTCTCTCTTGTACAGCTTCTGTCTCAACCACTCCAGACTTGCTTGGTTTTGAGGGAAACCTATTGGCAAGGAGATTGTAATCAGAAATGTCAAACATAAATAAGGTGGTATCTTAAGGAAAGCAGAAGTGTGCCTGACACGAGCAGAATTCTTCTACAGAAAAGGTTCCCATCTCCACTCTCTAATCAGAAATGTGGTTAAGAGCATTCCTGTCATCTGAGTAGCATCACTTGTGCTTAGGGCACATGTACAACCCCTGCAAAGTCTGCCTGGTAGCACTGCTGCAGGGCTTGGTTGAGTTTATCCATATGGTGGGACTGAGGAGGTTTTGGCTTGCTGTGTTTGTTGAGTGCTTAGCATATCTCATATTTCCTTTCCTTTTCTTATCTTTTTGTTGGTAAAGAATAAAAAAGGTTCCAAGTGCACTTCTGTTTAGTAGCCTGGGCTACAAAAAAAAAAAGCCCTTGACATGCCTCGTAGAAGACACTGCTCTGGTTAGCTTATTAAACCAGGAATTGCTTAACAAAGCATTTACTAATGTTATTTGTTGCAATTAAGTCCTGAAATAGGTTTCTAAATGGGACTCAGGTCCATCTGCTGGGACAATTTGGGGTTGTGGGGTTTGTTGTTTGGGAGTAACATCAGCTCCAAATGCACTTGTTTATAGCCATCTGAGTGACTGCATCCATGGGAAAACACCCCCATACTTCTGACTATATACTCTAAGTTCATTTTCATAGTCTGAGCTCATTTTGAAGTCTGAGCTGTAAATTTAAGCTGTAATCCAAACAGAACAGGTTAAGATGGCATGTTCCTTCAGGAAAAAAAGCCTGTCCACCAAAATGGAAAAGGTCATCAAACCCTGCTGGTTTTTATTAGAACTTTCATTTGGGAGGTTCTGGAGTTGAGCTGGTAGATCAGAGTCACTTGTTACTGTAGAGCCCTGTTGCAGCTTTGGGCTCAAGCAGGCAGCACTAAAATAGATGTACTCTTCCTAGGCTGGGTCTTAGATGTGATGTTTTTTCTTTCACAGGGAAAAGCCTTGTGCACCCAAGTGATGATACCTTTCCCTAGGGTACCTGATAAAAGTATTGGATGTAGAAAAGGGATGCTCCCTTATGATCAAGTGGCAAGGGAGAAATGTTTTCTCCTACCCAGATTTGCACCCAAAAGACAATACTTACTGGTCAGTCTGTATAATGATGCAACCTATGCACAGAAATATAGAGGAAAGATAGAAGTTTGACAAGAACAGCTATTCTGAAATGATTTACTGGGAAAGCAAGCCTCCAGGGCTTCAGTGGCTTTTAAAATATGTTGTTTTGCTGAGAATCAATCTAAGAACAAGGAGATACCCACACCAGGAAACCAATGCACTTAATTTGATCTCTGTTTTTGCATTCAGCATGTAAGGATGGATGGGGCTAACTTTCCTCCTTTTGTGTGCACTTCTGCAGGGTGTAATGGTGGGGGAGAAGGGGCAATCCAGTTATTTCATTTGTCTTTCCAAAATTGGAGTTTGCTGCTCCAGGCTGTCAACTACCAGCAAACGAGCACTTAATTTAAAAATATTGTTGAAAAGTTGGGTTCAGTCCTGTTGCATCTGCTATGCAGATGGATGCTACTTTTTGTTCAAATAAACAGAAGAAGCAATTAAGCCCCTTTTGGAGTAAGATATCTGAAACAATAGGAGGCACCATCTGAAGCTCAATCAGATGCTGAAAGATGCAGATAGCAGAGTTTCATAAAAGGTTGAATGCAGGCATAGATTGGCTAAGTGGTTTTCTTTTTTTTCTTCTTTTTCTTCTCCTTGTTTTTGGAGTTATCTGCCTATGAACAGAGATGGTGACATGGGAGGACAGAGAAAAAAAGTCCCCATGTGGTTCACCAAGGGCAAGTGCAGAGTCCTGTAACTGAGGAGGAAGAACCCCCTGCACCAGGACAGGTTGGGGGTGACTTGCTGGAGAGCAGCTCTGGGAGAGGGACCTGAGACTGCTGGTGGGCAGCAAATTAAACAAAAGCCAGCAATGTGCCCTTGTGAGCAAGGACAGTGCATCCTGCTTGTAAATATCTACAGGGTAGGTGTGGACAAAATGGGGCCAGTCTTTTTGCTGTGGTGACCAGTGACAGGACAAGGAGTAACAGGCACAAGTTGGAACACAGAGTTCCACTGGCACAGGTGGAGAAACTGCTTTGGTGCTGAGGTGAGGGAGCCCAGGCTCAGACTGCCCAGGGAGAGTGTGGAGGCTTCTCAGGAGGTTTCCAAACCCACCTGGACACATTCCTGTGCCCCCTGAGCAAGGGGAATCTGCTGTAGCAGGGGCTGGGGCTGCAGCAGCTCTGCAGGGCCCTTCTGATTCCCACCACTCTGAGAATCTGTGGAGTCTCCAGCTTGTTATCCATAATCCTGGGACACTCTGAAGGAGCAAAGTCATCACAGCAGGCTTTGTCTTCCTGCCTGGCAGTGTGGTGTAGGATCCTATGGCCCCATAACCACTGCTGCTGAAGGATTGCAGGTGAAACCCTCTGCCCATGAAAAAACAACCCAAAGATCTCAGAGATTTTCTGAGTTCAGCCACACAGAAGAATGCAGTATGCTTACACCTCTGATGATTATTGCTCTTTACACTTGCAGTTAGTTTCACGGCAAGAACACTCCTATAGTGCCTTTATTTTTCTCCTTTCTGAGTGCATTTGGCCATGAGATCCTTGTCCAGTGATGCATGGGAATATATGCACAGCTCAGGATTATACAAAGTCCTCCTGGAAAAAAAAATAATGGAATGATACATTGGTTGTGCTCAAGAATGTCATTCTGGCATATGAAGTGACAAACACAGGCGCTCACAGTTTATGGAACGTGACACATCTTTTACAATAACCCTCAGCATGTATCCCATAGGTTCTACCTCAGTAACACAGAGTAGTCTATCTGTCTTCATCCTGTCTTTTGGGCTTGTGTGTGTGTCTTGTCTCTTTTGTTTGCTTTTTCAGAGGAGCAACATGCAAACATCCTCCTTCATCAGTTTCCTGCTAGTAGGCAAATGTTTGGAAACACTGGGGGTTTCTTCAAGTGTGTGAATTCTCTTTTTAACATGATAGCAAAACTTCTCACATTTTCCTTTGAAACATAGAAATGAAACTTCTCCCCAAAGGTTTCACCTGCCCATCTTGGAGAAGTTGCCCCATTTAATGGAAGCCAGGCAGATTTGGTGGCTGAGACATTAAGACCCATCCTCCAAATCCTCAACTCAGTGGCAGTGCAAACCATTGACTGTTACTTTTAAAAGCTGAGTAGATGCAAACAGTTCACCTTGAGATGAAATGGAGTTGTTTCACTATATTTAACATTATGATTTGGGTTTTTTGGTGTGTTTTTTTTTTTTTTTAATTAAAGAATAATAAACCACCTTTTCTGAGGGTAAAATGTTTTTGTACAAGGCATCAAAATGTTTGACGTCTACACCTGCAGTATACAAATGCCCAAGAAGTAGATGCAGGGGGCAGAAGCTACTTAATTGAGCCTTAGCCTTGCAAATAGTTTTGGTGGTCCTCACATTGTGTTATGAAAGCAGAAACTTACCAAAGCCCTATTTGATTTCTCACACTGCCATAGATGTGTCCTGTAACACAAATCATGAGAGCTCTCTGGACCTTGGTTTCCCATCTGTAGAGTGGAATTAGTGCTGTTTCCTTACCTTGCCAGGTCATTATGAGAGTAGCCACATCAGTACTGATAGGATTGACACCACCCTGCAAGTGCTGTGGGCATGAAATGATACATGTCATGGATCCTAAACTCTGCAGGTTGGAAAAAATAAAGAATTTAATGTCTTTTTTGTTCTATTAATGCAGCTTCTGAGGATACCAGTGCAATGGGGATAAGTACCTATAAATGGCAAAGCACAGTAAATAGAAACGTGGGTTGTTGGAAGAGATGCAGCTCAGAACCTCAACCCCCAAGTCTTTTCTGAAGTCCTCTGATGTATGACAATTTGTGATGGTCATCTTGTAGAGTTAGGATTATCAAATGATACAAGATCTTTATTATGTAATCAAATATATTTGATCAAACCAGATCACATACATGGTGTAGGGGAGAAGAGATGAGCTTTCTAACCCACCTCATGCATGAAATAGGGCCAGGATCTTCCTCAGATCATATGTCAGCTCGTCCATTGGTCTGATCAGAGGCATTTCCAAACTTTGTAGTGCACAGGTAAAATATATAAATCAAAATCCTTACATATAGAGCTTGCTAAAGAGAGAAACATCAAGAAGATATTGTGGTTAAGGTCAAACAAAACCAGAATTTTTGGAAGGCAGTTCATGTCAATTCAAATTCTTCCTGGACTGAAATAAGTTTTCTTTCAAGTTTTAGTAACCTTTTGAATCGTGGCTTTTCTACAAGTCCTTTTAAAATGAATTATTGGCTTAAAATTAAAAAGCAAGGCTTTTACAAATACATCATATTTCTGGCAGGAAACATTTTGCTTAGTGCCAAAGAGAAATGTTTTGATTTCCTTCATGGATGTTGCTCTTATCTTTATTAGTAGGAACCATACTCCAAACTTCATGCAAGTAAGATTTGCTCTCTCCATCAAAACTTGGTTTAGCATAGCTGATAGTCAAACACCCCCCTCCCTCTTAAAGATAGTTTTATTAGAGTTCAAACTGTATAGGAATGCAGATTGTTAAATTAAGCATAAAACACAGTGACGCTGACATGCCTTTGGGTTTGTCTGTGCATATAATGGGTTTGTGTTATGCTCCTGTGTATATGTCAGTGCTTTAACTCCTCCTTTTGTTGATGATGTTTTACCACTACTGATACCTCCTGACTTCTACTGGCTTTGGTGAAAATTCCTGCAGGAAAAAATATTAATGGTTAACAAATTTAATGAAGGCTGTGTTTTATTCTCCTGGCATCTGCCATCTGAAAATCTCGATGGCATAGCTTGCAGGATGAAGAGGAGGTGGAAAAAACAAAGGCAAATGGACTTCAAGTCTGCTCCAAAGCCATGGAGCTGAGAATGTCTAGGCAAAAAACAGACCTGATGAAATCATGTTCAGAATCGGTTTTGCTGACTAATGTTCCACTCCAAAACCAGAGAGGGAATTAGATAAAAGTAGAGGGAACCTTGAACTTCTTTAACCCAATAAGTTGTTGTTTCCTTGCTGAAACATTCCTTGGTTTAAGTTATACATCACAGCAAGTTTCTGTAGCATGTGCTCCAGGGGTTACCTCATCTCTGTGGTGGATTTCCTGGAGTCAGTCAATCGTAATATGCTTCTGTATGGCTCCTTTTCATCCATGCTTCTTTAGTTGGTATTGAGAGTTAGAACTGAGCAAACTGAAGCATTAGTGTCAAGTACGAGCTTGGTGTACTATACTTTCCATAAATCTGTACAGCAACAGCCACTAAATCTCTTAAGTAGTGCTCATCAAGTAAGCCTAGGGCTATGAAGACTGACTTCACTCCCTGCCCTAACCCTGAGCCCTGACATTTGCTTCTTTCCAGGCTGTTCTGAGGTAAACCATTTCCCAGGCAACCTACTTTCACCATCTCTCCCTTGCTCTCCTTCCTCCATCCATAACATCGCAGCTGAGCATCACTGACCTATTTAAGCGTGTCCAGTGGAATGCCTTTAGCACACAGCTTGATGAGGAAGAAACTTATCTAATGAAAAACAAACTAATTGAAACCAGTAACTCTTACCACTTAGAGTTACTCTATCAAATGTCTTGACTTAGGGAGTGAAGGAACACTCTGTTATCCCACTAGATTGTATTTACAAGGGGTACCTCTTGGGCTAAGTAAATAAGAACAAATAGAGAATGTCTCCAAAAAGCCTCCACAAACCTTAATGTAATGAAAATAGAAAATGAGTTAGCTGCCATTTAATTTTTTTTCCTATAATAACTGTAGGTAATTGCATGTCCAATCCTTTCTAGCCTGTCAAGACATGCTACTTCTTTGTCTTAAATATTAACCTCAGCACTGTTCATCTGCTAAACACTAAATCAAGACTGATTGTTGAACTTGTATCTTCTCTCTCTAATAAGATACAAGTTAGAGATGTTTGAGTGGAGTGAGGAGGGTTGTTATGGCAAAGATGATGCAGTCATAAAATACATGGCTGGTGTCAGAAATGGCTCAGCTTTGGAGAGTGCTCCTCCTTACCACTCGTTCCCACACTCACATTCATGCTACCAAACGAAATACTTGGGAGTACTGGCCAGCCTAAAACAGAAATAGCAAGACACATGTCAGTAAAAATGTAAAACCCCAGTGAAACAAAAAGGAATGGATGATTTGTCCTGGTGTAAGAGCACAATGAAGGTGTCTGTTTTTCCTCTGTGCACTCTGGAAAATAATTAGCAGATTTTCTTCTTCCCCTTTTTTTCCTCAATGTAAAAGTAGTGTTATGAGTTATGTCAAGCAGGCAGCTTCTGGTCTAGTTTGGGCATGTTCTCAGTATAGCATCTGAGTGCATGGATAATTATCAGTAGCTACAAAATGTTCTTCACATGAAGGACAGATAATCATCTTCATTAAAAAGACTCATAAGTGTATCTTTGTCTTTAATTATTTGCTTAGTTCCACTGATGTGGCCATATATATGTATAAGGACGACTGGGTTAAGTGAGGTTGATGCAATTTAACTATGCTTCATTGATTAAGGACAGATTTTCAGAAGCAAGATTATCATTGATTTCCTTTTAAGTTGTGTACACTCAACCACTGACTTATTAAAGTAGTTCTGGTTGGCTGGTTCGGGGATATATGTATGTATCTTTTTTTCCCCACCTCTTAGAAAAGAAGTAAAACATTTTTCACAGATTTCTCCCCTTGCTGTACAAGAGCAGTGCCTTCTAGTCACCATGCTGCAAAGGAGCCTGCAAGAAAGCTGAAGAAGGGGACACTTTATCAGAGAGTGTACTGCTAGGATGAGGGACAACACTTTTAAAGTGAAAGAAGGGAGATTTAGCTCAGATAATAGCAAGAACTTCTTCTCTGTGAGGGTGCTGAGGCCCTGGCACAGGCTGCCCAGAAAGGCTGTGGATACCCCATCCCTGGAAGTGGCCAAGGGCAGGTTGGATGGGGCTTGGAGCAGCCTGATCTAGAGGAAGGTGTCCCAGCCCATGGCAAGGGTTTGGAACTTTCAGGTCTTTTCCAACCCAAACCATTCCTGTCATACTATGATTATATGATAGTATCATAATGATGGGATTCTGGGTAAGACTCTGAGGTTTTATAAAGGCTTTTCTTCCTCTAAATGGAAGAACTGAGCTGAGTAATTTCAAGGTGAAATTGCTTCCCATGAAGTCAGTGAACTATCAGTGGGCAGAAGTTGTTACCTCATTTGATTTCTAAGCAGTTTTGTCACACTGGACAAAATTCCCTCCAGGAATACCTAGGTTAAATTGCAAAGCTACGAGCTGAAGAACTGTACAAGCTGTAACTTCATCCTCCTAACTACAACAGCTGGAAAAGGATACTCCAATTTTCAAAAGCTCCTATAGATTTATAAAGGAAATGGGAGTTCCCCTGGCTGTCAGTTTTGACAGCTGTCAAAACTTATTTAATAGCAGCAGCTTTACAGAAATTGTATTTGCACCCAAAATGAAGCGTTTTTCTCTCAGTGTTTTCACTGAAATAACTTCTACATTTTTAGTACAGCTATTGCTATTGAAATATACCCACACACATGTATTTAAACCAAATATTGTAAGTAGGAGCCACTCTACCTCCCAAAACCTCAAACCAACTAGGGAGCATCACAGAAGTTTAGGAAGGATGGCGTAGTTTCATGGTGTTTCTAACAATTCCTCTGCAACTGCAGGGTGCAAGTGGCACTGCTGCACTGTTCTTCAGAATGTTCTCCCCATTCTGAAATGAAAAGAAACCCCACAAATCAAAGGAAATGTATCCCATGTTTCTCTTCTAGGCTGGTGCGTCTGTGTGCTTTATTATGCTTTATACCACTGTAAGGAAGGACTAAATGTAATAGGAAGAATAATAACTGTGTGTTTTGGCACTTTGGTGCCCTGTTTTAAGTATGTCTACTGGCGTTTCTTTGAAATAAAGTAGTCTTGAACAGTGGTAACTGACTTTCTGCTTTCTGTAAGGACTTGGACCTTTACAGAGGACTAAACTTCAGTGATTGGAACAGATTGTAGTCTGGAGCCTTTTCTTTCTTGAAAAGCAACTATAATTTCAAACCACTCTCAAGGCAGTGTGGAGCTTGCTCACAACAGCTGAGAAGTCTTTGAGTAATTAGATCTCAAACACAAATAAAGAAGCCTGTTTTTCTTCATGGGTACACCATTACTTTGACATTTTCCCTTCAGCTAAAGTGGACAAAAGTTTACATTTCAGCAATCCAAGTGAAAAAAACAAGAATCAATCCAAACCCAACTGTTAGGCTTAGACTTGAAGCTGAAAACCACAGCTCTGCCATCACTTCACTTCAGCAATGACTCTGCAGATGCCCTGGTGCCTGAGTCAGGCAGCAGACCAGAAAGCTGACAGGGGCTAGACCCTCCCCCAAGGGCTGTGTGTGCAAACATGCTGCAGGCAGAGGTAGAAAGTGTTGGAGGAGTGAAGAACCTGTTGTAAAAACCACCCTTGCAAAATCCACCCTCAGAAAGAGATGCTCTAAATCAGAGAAAATGAGGGGATTCAATGTGGACAAGTGCTTCTGCAAGGTGTCCTCGTGGTAGTGGAGCTAGGATGCCCTGACTGTTTGGGATATAAGCAGAGAAGCAATTTCCACCTTGGGTGAGGAAGTTGAGTATCAGGAGACCACTCCATCCTTAAACTGTGTTTTAAAAACACAGAGCTTCAGATGCCACATGGAAACTCTTATCCCAGTTGAGGAAGGTTGTATGATATGTGTTAGTTGCTTGGGAAAAAGCTTTTATAACAGGAGATGCTGAGCAACATTATTTCTGGCTGGGGATCCCAGTTTGTTGTGTAGTGATGTATTGGTGCCTATTCTCAGGTATTCTCTGCCCACTCCCACCCTTCCTGGGACACCCTACAAAGACAGTAAGGTTCTTTTCTGAAAACCTACCCAGCTGAAAACAGATGAAAGATGCTTTTCTTCATCAAAAGAGCTTCAGAGTGCCCTTTGTGAATACATTTATTTATAAGCTCTGTTTGTCACTGGCCTGGGGCTGATTTCCCTTGGCCTTGAGCAAGGTCATGATTGCAGGTGGTCCTCCTGGCCTAGGCAAAGAGAAGGAGAAAGCAGGTTAAGAGAAAGAACTAGCATCAACAAGTCTTTGGTGAAGGGGGCGTGTATGTGTGGAGGCAGATCTCACACTGTCTTCAGGTTGCTTTGAAGGGCGGGGGGGGGGAATAGTAACTTTAAAATGTCAACAATATGAGGGAAAAGTGCTGGAGTGACTAGAAAGGTAGAATTCTGCATTTTTTCTCACCCATAAAATAGGATGTTGTGAAGGTAAAGTATTGTGTTTATTTTAAATGTGAAGTGTTGCAACGATTTTTATCAGAATAAGGTATATACAGTTCCAGGAATGATGTTCTTTGAGGGCTGGGTGTGTGTGTTGTTTACAAAAAGAAATGGTGTGCATACAAGAAGAATCCTTCACTTCTCTCTACAATCATAACAGGCTTCAGTGAGTAGCTGCTCTAGGCATTACAGATTTTGCAAGCTGATGTTACTCATTTGTTTGTAGTAGGGCTTTTTTGTTGTCCTTTAAGGCTGGATCTTTCTGCATGTGTGTGGCAAATGCACTTGGAGGGCAGAGCAATAAAACATGATTATCAGGAAAATGGTGAAGGAACTGTTCTGATTTACTTTTTCTGTACATATGAAAAGACTCTTTCCTCCTTCCCCACATCCCAATTCTACTTGAAGACTAAATTATTCAAGTAATGACCCCAAACACTAAAAGAAGAGTCAGTATTGATACCATGTCAGGTCTGGCAAAAGCTGAAATTAAACAGCAAGTCATTTACCCCGTGGTGGTATGAGGATATCAGGTTCAGATAGATTTAATTTATCAATAGGGTCAGGCTGCACTGAATATCAAATCAAATTACACTGAAGCAGATGTTGAAGTCCAAGAGGAGAAGGTGTAGATTGATTGGAGAAAGGCAGCCCATCAAAAGGGCCTTTGTCTGGGCTTGACTGGATGGAGCAGCTGACAAGTGGCCATCAGATCCTGCAGCCAGGCAGCTGCATGACGGGTCTCTGACAGCTGACTTTGTTAGGGCAGAGAGGACACATGCCAGGGTGAATTTGTCCTTTAATTGAGCTGGGCCAGGAAATAGCACTGAGAGGGCAAATGGGAGTGAAAAGGGCTGAAATGAACCCAGAGGCCAGATAGGTAAATGTAACTCTTGTAGGACATTTGATGTCTATGTTATATTTGTACGTGTGACATTTGTGTGTTTATCACCAAAATTAGAAGCCTTCAGAAGTGAAAACGTATAAGCAGTAGAGAAGTTCTTGAGGGGGGAAAAAAAATCTACCTGGCTTGTGTGCAGTTGTTGTTTGCAACTCAGAGGTGTTTTCTCCTTGGTCCAGCACTTCAGTAACCTGTCTCTGAACATTCACCACTGTACAAACCTAGATTGAGTCAAAATGTTACTACGAACTCTGTCCTTCTGCCTCGCCTGGCTTCTCATCTCATTGCCAAGAGCCTGGGTTGATTTTTATACACAAGTGAAGCCCATGGATGCTCTCTAGGAGGTGAAGGGGGGAAAATCCTTCAGTCCATCCTCAGGCAAAACGTTGACAGAAGGCAGGGCTCCCGTGGATGGAGACAGGAGTTCGGTTGTAATATAGCCTGTACTTTTTAAGTGTCCCTGTCAAAGTAGCCTTCCTGGACGCTCAGGCTAATTAATACACAAAAAGGACTGTGGTGCAAAGCTGCAACAAGTAATCTGAGTCCTCTAGCATCAATGACACTTAGATATGTATACCAAGTGGAGAATAGACTCCTTTATGTTCTCTCAAGGCATAAATACGTGATCAAAGAAATAACATGCACTAGAGCTGCCCTTAGGCAGTGACCCTAACCTTATGCCTCTCTTCCCATTACCAGTATCCCCAAAGCACTCAACAGATGTCAAATACAGTTAAGGTGGAACATATCCATGCATCTAATTTGGAGGCAGAGTAATTGCTGGCAAAATTTGCCAAATTCTAATGAGCTTGTTCAAAAGCTGCCTCTATTTCCTCACCTCTGAGAACCAGAGTGTAAGAAATTAGGAGTACTGAGTAATAATTGACACTGTCTGAACAGGGAGACAATAGTGAGCAAATCTAGTACTAAAATGTGCAGAAGCATAGACTGAGCTATTTCAGCCCAGGAAGTCTGTGAATTTTGTGTCTATACAGCTCTTAATTTGGTTCCCACCTCTGCACCCAAGTGCTGCTCGTGCAATATACTATAACAGCAAAATAATCTGCTGTAAGATGAAGTGCTCTTGCATTTGGCTTGAAGAGCATATTTACAGGGTATAACAAAAGGGAAAAAAAAACCCCTCACAATCCACTAACAAACCCCAAACCAAGAACACAATCAACTTATGTATTAGTGCTCTTGAGACTGCCCTGGTCACTTCATGGAGGCTTCTGTCTTCCCGTGAAACAGTTTGCTCCTGCTACTTTGGACAAGTAAACCAGCTCTCAGTTTTATTACCTTCCTGGTACGCTCCAGCAGTCTCTTCTGGGAGGCTGTACAAGGCTTTCAACCCCCTGAATTAAACCAGGAGATACTTTTTCTCCCTTAAGAGACAAAAAGAGATTTAGGCAGCAGCCAGTGTCCATGGAAACTCTGCAGGAGCTGGAGAGGACTCCAGAAGTTTGCCTCTGTTTTACAAGCTGCCCAAAAAGAGAATGGGGAGGGAAGAGACAGGGAGAAGGTCATAACTTTCTGCTCATAGAGGTTGTTTTTCTCACTGTAGTGGGGTGGAGGTCTTGATTCCCAGAGAGCTGTTCGTGGGTTAAGAGCCCATTTGCCAGAGAAAGCAGATCTGATCCTGTATTACTTTTCTAGTGTCATTGTAAGTTTATGCTGCAGGAGAAGGCACTGAAAAGATCTCCTCCATGCTGAAATTTGTTGCTGTCCAGAGAAATCTCCTTGGCATGCTGGCCACACATTCAACAAATTAATGACTAACTTTTAGCCAGAGACCTAGAGTAACCTCCAAAAACTGTGGGCCAGGAAATTTTGTTTCAGTTCTGGTCCCTGTGATGATTAAGCAGACTCCCCTCCACGGGACTGCTCAGGTCCAAGCTTTTATATAAATTGTTTTGTGATCTGGTCAGGCCAGGTGCCAGCCATGTCTCCCCACGTGAAGCGTGTTTACAGCTGGAGGGGAAGCTGGAGGAGGAGGGGAAGGAGAAGGGTTTATCTGGAGTCTGGTTTGGTGCCTGAAAATAGGCATGTTGTGCATAGAGAAAATTGCATCCACTTAGATTGCTCCAGTGTGCTTGACTTCTTTTTGCCCTTATCTATAGAAACACTTTGCCAGGACACAGACACATCTGAGAGAGATTTGGGGGAATAGGCCTTCTTTTTGGCTTCTTAGAGCAGGAAACCTTGCTCCACATACAAAAGACTTGAGAACACATCTGAAAGGCAAATCCAGCGTGCAGCTAAAGCTGACAAAGCCTAGATGTGCCACAGGCTTTTTGAGTAGGAGTAAACATTTCTCCTTAACATAGACACATCAGTGTTTCTTTAATCTATACCATGGGGGAATTTCAGTCAGCCATCACAGCTGTGCCTTGCAGAGCTGCTGCTATCTCAGCTCAGGACCCTCTCTTGGTGGGCATCTGCCCCTTCTCCAAGGAATAATGTCTAATATTTTCCTTCTAATTTTTGCCCCTGCTCCATGCTGTCTTTCTGCCTTTTCCTCCTGTGAGTCATACACTTTTTTTTTTCTCTATGATTTGAAATACTTACACTTCTGATTGCTGCACTTTTATGCACGAAACCCAGAGGCAAGGAGATACAAAACGGCTTTATGAAGAAGAATGGGTTTACTGTGTTTAGCACTTTCACTCCTGGCAAGGAAATACAAAGGCTGCCATGAGGTGGTGGGCAAAATCTCAGTTCCAGCTTCTCTTTGCATTAGTGATGAGTCTGTTTTGCTGTGGTTCAGCACAGGTTCCACCAAGAAAGCACATTCAGTCCTGCCAATTGCTATAACAGGTGGAAAATTGTTGCTTGCCTTTACAAGCCTCCTTGATAATTACTTTAAAACACGCTTATGCGGGTTTTTTTGTTACTAATTTGTAGGTTTCTTACTGAGATCTGCCCTTTTTTCCTTCATTGAACAAGCAAATGATTGAGTTTGCTCCAGAAGCTCTTAGAGATAAGCTTTTTTTGAGCGTTATGTTTCTGTTTAGCTAACCTGTACCTGGGTCTGGTGCAAGTGTTGAGACGGCTAGCTCATTGATTAAAAGAGTCACAGTTTAAAACCTAATATAATAAACATTTGCTCAATGTTGTCTGATTCAGTCATCCTTTGTAAGGGCCTACAGAAAGTCAATATTCTCTGAGCCATGCCATTACTGCACAACAGATCCACAGTGTAGCAATCCACACAAGCAACTTCACAGCAGAATCAATCGGTTTGTTGTGTTTCGTCCAGAGGAATGAATCAAAACCTACCAAAAACAAGAAAATGAAGGGGGAATAAACCAAGATTGCACATCTCCCAGCTTGGATTTACACTGCAGTGCTAACAAGCAGGTGGCTGCCATTTCAACAGTGCAAAACCTCTGTTTTGCTGCTGCCAACAGCAGGGAAATAGTCACTCCTTTTGTATCGTTCTCCACAAACTCAAGCTGCCCATCTTCCAGAATAAAAGACTGAGGAAATTGGGTTCTAATTGTATTTTGGAAGTAGATATAGGATCCAGCAAATGATATCAGCCAGGCAAATTAATTCCTAGTGTAATTACGTTGACGTCAGTGGAGTTAATCCAGGGATAAATTTGGCCCGATGACTTCAAGTGTTGTTTGCACAGGAGAAATCTAAACAGCAGCAGAACTCCCCTGCTAAATCAGAAAGCCATGATGTTTGTTGGAGCTCTTCCTCTTGTCGTGGTCAAAAAACTCAGTATCTTTTAAAATGTCTTTTAAGTGCAAAAGCCTTTAGATATTCTGTAAAAGGGCAATTGTGTTCAATTGAGGATGGTCCTGTAAGTTTTATCCAACAAAACCAGTGGCAGAGTTGGAAGCAAGAGACAGCTAGCCATCCCTGAGGCTAGGCTCCCAGATTGCTGTCAGTATTAAGCTGTTTGACTAAATAGTGTGTTTCAAAGAGTACCTGATATAGGACAGAGTGGCTACACTTGCATCATGTATATGTGATCTCAGGCCGCGCTGAACCATCACCAATCATCCAGGTTTGAAGGTAATTTTCAGAGTAGGGCAGTGATGAGAAGCTGCTCTTACCTTCCACTTCAGAGCAGGTCCAGGTGCATTGGTCTGGCTGTCCAGCTGCCTTGCCAGTGAAGTCCTCTGGCCTTTGTTGGTGTCCTGGTTCTGTCTGGGATCATTTTCTTCCTAGCAGCTGGTACAGGGCTGTGTTTTGGATTTGTGCTGAGGAGGATGTTGCTAACACTGGATTGCTGAGCAGGGCTTGCACAGTACCAAGGCTCTTTCTGCTGCTCCTTCTGCCCTGCCAGTGAATGGGCTGGGGGAGCCCAAGGAGCTGGGAGGGAGTATGGCTGGGAGATCTGACCCCAACTAGCTAAAGGGCTGTTCTGTACCATAGGAGTCTTTCCTTGGTCCTGTCAGCAAAATCAGCAGGTGTTAGCAAGTTTATGCAGCTTTATTAGAGCCAACGGAGATGCTTGTAGCCAGCTCAGGGCTATGCTGAAGCTTTAAACTTTCCAGATGGGCCATTTGAAGCACAGCAGGGAAATGCTTTACATTTGCAGATTTAACTTTGTCAAGCCTTGGGTGCTTTGGTACAGTTTATAGGAGAATTCTGTATATTCTATCTGGCTCTTGATAATGCTTTAAGAAGAAATATCTTCCTTGAATAGAGCAAACTTTTGTCTGCTTGCTACAGTTTTATTTATTACCCATATATGATTACTATGATAATATAAGCCTGCTGTGTAAACAGCACGCTGCCTCTACACACAGACACTGATTTATACATCTCATCATCCACCGAAGATAAAGCAGGGAACAGTCCCGCCAAAAAAAGAGATAGCCAGCTAACCTATTAGCTAGTAAAGCACATCTTTTGTTTGGTTGATGTGCTGTTTGGCTCAAAAAGGAGAGAATAGATATGCTGATAAAAAGGGATTATCACATACATTTCTTCAAGTTGGTATAACTGAATGCAGTGCTGGAGCCAGCAGCTCCTAAATTAAATTCACCCTTCTGTGATGGAGTCAGTAGATTAGTGAATAGACCTTCAGCTTTCCAAGTTCCAAGTTAAAGGATTGTAGTCATACAAAAGGGGTTTTGGAAAAGCTTGCTTTTCACTTGCTAATTTATCCTTGTGAAGTGTGAGGAGTTTGGTTTGGTTTCTTTCCAGCAAGGTATGTGTCCTCATGCGCTAAACTTTATTAGGGAGCAGGATTTTTATATCAAAGTTGGAAGGCAGATGATTAAAGTAAAAAGCCCTGCAGGCTTTCCATTCGAATACATAAACAATGGGATCTTTATGTTTTGCCTGTTCAATGTTTCTTGAAAGTCGTTCTTCTGCAAACTGCAGCACCTGCAGTAACTAGAGGCAGCTCTTTCATTCAGCTCTCTCTATAGCCAAGGTTCAGAAGGTGCTGAGTGCCCAGTTTCCATCAGCCTCACTCCTTTTCTGTGCCTGCTGCTTTCAGAGAAATTAACAGGTGTTTGACAGGCACCCTGACATAACAAAATGTATATGCCCTGTTTGGTATCAAGAGAATGAATTTGAGTGTGTGCTTCTGTCTGACTGTAAAATAAACATCAGCTGAACCTTGGAGAGCAAAGGGCTTTTAGATGCTGAATTCTTGTTTTGAGATATAGCCTGTCA
Organism: Colius striatus; assembly: GCF_028858725.1. NCBI lineage: Eukaryota > Metazoa > Chordata > Aves > Coliiformes > Coliidae > Colius > Colius striatus. Next base: position 2,320,027 of record NC_084762.1, read on the forward strand.
CAAGCTCACAACTGCTTTATAATTTATAAACCCACTGTATAATGCATGGGAGGAAACTGTGTGATAAACTTACAGGCACAGAACAAGGTAAATGGGTAAAACCTTACGCATGGATTAGGCTGAGCATGTTAACACGGTTAACAGTCCCATGTTCATTTAACTGGAAGGGCACAATGCTGCAAGTGAGCCAGTAAAACGTGGAGTACCCATGTAAGGACAGAGTTGCAGAGGCCCCCTCTGTTAGCTGACTCCTTGAGTATACTGAAAGCAATCAGCCTGTTAAAACACTGCTCTACTGCTACCATAGTGCACTCAGATCTTTTCCATTCCTGTAAACTAATCAGATTTCTGCTGTGACTAGCAAAAGAAAAAAACAGAGAGGAATTCTGCCAGCCACTCCCATCTGAGCTTTATTCTCTGAGTGTCAGATGTCTATCACATATACTGTGTCCCTTGGAATAATAATAATTGAGCCAGGCAGCTGAGTCTTGCTGTGGGTATCTACAGGGGAGGGGGGGGTGACCCTGATAAAAGGCTCATCAGTTTCAGCTTAGTTCACTAGACATCTGTGCAGCAGAGGACCTCGTGATGATCCTGGCAGCAGCTCTTTTCATTTGGGTTTGGCTTTTTGTGCTGAATGCTTTTTGTACTGAGTCCCCGTACCAGCCTGTCTCAGCACTTTCAGAGCCAGAGCTTTTTCTCTCCATAAGCTCTAGGTTTGTGTTTGGTTTCTCTATTTTAGATTATTTTTTCCTTTTCCAGGCCACTGGGTCTGACTGGGGCTGGATCCAGAATTACAGAAACCAGCAACCACCTGTCACCAGGACATTGTGCATGGTGGAGGGGGAGAGGAGTGGGCTTTGGGGGTGGGAGGAAGAAGAGGGTGGAGAGAGGCAGCTGATTGCAAGGGATTTCTGAGAAGCAGGACTCTTTGCTTATCCACTTGCAAACATGGGAGACAGTAACAGTGCTTGGAATCTTTGGAGGGACTAGGGGAAGGGAAATAGAGAAACCAAAAAGAAAGGCCTTACCTAGAAATATCTGACAAATTCATCTCTTCATGTTCCTTTATCATTGGTAGGGTTTATTCCATATATAATCCCCTCTTTACTGGGGCACAACCTACACGTGCCCCATGTGTCTCTTGTGGTAGAATAATTTGGCAATAAATGAAGAACTGCCTCTACTGTCTCAGTGCAGACTGAACTGCCTCCTCTAGCACTGGGATGACCATCAGGGAAAATAACCCATGCAATTGCATGTCTCCTGTTTCAGTCACATCAGCTGCACTTTGGACTTTATGATGATGCAGATTCAGCAGTCTTCTCATACAGAAGACTTTCTGCCTTGTGTGGCCTCTCTGTTCTCCCTCCTTTCTCTTGGGCAGCATTTGCAATGGCTGCTCTGTTTATTTGAAATGCTGCTTTAGGTGGTGCAAGCTGACTTAATAAACCAGAGCATCCTAAAAATGTTAAGCTGTTTCTGGGGAGAATAGTTTGATTTTCTAGCAAATAACAAAAGTATGAGGAAATTAAGAGTTGCTTAATGCCAGTGAAAGATAACCCGATATAGCATCTTCACACTGGTTGATGCTGCATGTTTGGCTTTATTTTGCAAGATAGAGAGAAGCCACCAATGCATTCATTCTCTTTCTCCTCTGACATTTTCTATATGGGCTGTACTAGACCAAACACCAAGTCAGTTTTGGTGTTGCTTTCCATCAAAATACAAGGCAAAGAATTGTCCAAGGTTTTACTTTATCTCAATCCTTGAAGCATCTCTCACTCTACAGTTAAGTTATTAGTAAGTACTGAAATCCTTCAAGCTACCCCTAGAGGATGTTTCCTTCCTCAAATCTTGATGAGTTAAGGGAAAGGGGAGACAAAGTGAATCAGACTTAGTGATGTTGGAAACTTGTTGCTGGCACCTGCCTGTAGACAACTGAGAGGCACTGGAGGAAAGAGGCTTCCTCCCTACTTCTTAAAGTATTAAGATATTCCTTAAATCATTGGCTTCTATTTAAAACTCAACTGGGATGATCTGAATAGCTAAAAATCTTTTAGTAGATTCCCTGACTGACAGGGATTCAGTTTGGATTATTTACTGATAAGTATTTTCTGGTTCTTCTCAAACTTTATGGAAGGAAAGTGGCAGAACAGTCATATAAATCTTTATCCTCTGAATGAGTTTGTTAATATGAAGCATCAAAACTAATTTTTGAGGCTCTACACATTTCTGAGCTGTTTGGGGGCTCTGAAAAACATTTTTCATACCCCCACTTTGTCTTTATATGTACCTTAGACAAAGATGTTTTTCCTAGGAGGGCTGAAACCTGGCCTCAACACAAGTACTCTCTATGGCTTTGCTTTTGGAAAGAAAGAATCACATCAGTGCAGATGTCTTTACCAATCAAATACGTGTTTAAACAGCCACCATTTTCCATTTAACCATAAAAATGACACTCTTTAAAGACAAAGATCTATATGTCTGTAAGAGATGTACCAGTACTGTTGTGAAAGTAAATTAACCAGCCTTTCCTTGCAAGGATAAAGCTCTGTTTGGAGATGAGGTGACTTGAGCATGACACAGTTCTCCTTCAGCCCACACCCCTCATGGCCTCAAAGGCTTCATGTAATTGTGAGAGATACCTGTTTTTGAATCCATGGCAATTCCAGTTTGCTCTGTTAGGGCACTGTTGTCCATTTTGGTCATACTGGAAGAAGAGTAGCCTCAGGAATAAACTCTTTGGCTAGCCTGAACAATCTAGCAGAAGCAGTAGGAAAATGCCTCCCTGAACAGAGGATGGTGATTGTGTTTTGGAACTCTTTCAAGCTGCATGCACCACCTGGAGGAGGACACCTAGTGTTGGTCCTGTTCCTTTCATTGTGTTTACAATACAATATCTATTTCATCATGTGGGGAGGAGTAAGGGAAATGAAGAGTGAGAGTGGCAGCAGCAGAAATAGCAGAGGCAATAGTCACATAAGAATACACAATGACTTTGTTAGAGAGAAAGTATTTTATCAGGGCTTGACTTGGGAGGAGACTTCCTCCTCATTAATTTCCAAACCATGGGATTTTACCTCTTAAAGTATATTGATACTATATTTAAAACACAGTCTGAAATTTGGTCTCGGGGGAAGATGTGCAAACAATACTGAAGCAGTACTTTGACAGCTGGTATAAGCATAGGTAACTTCTGAGCCTGATAAAGATGGAAGAAACAAACTCTGACCTCCTTAACGTTACATTTTCAGCTAGGTGTGGTGCTGAGGTGTTGCAGATGACAGCAGGTAGCTGTGATGAGCATGCTGAGAGCAAATACTGAGGCTTAGGAGAAACCAGGGACCAATGTGGCAGATTGTTATCCAGAAAATTCTGGACAAGGGTAGAAGATGATCCTGAAGACATTATGGGAGTGGCATAAAGAGGTAAAGATGGAGTAAGATAGCATATATATCTCAGAGGAAAGGAAGGTCTTTGAACCTATCTGAGATCTAGTACTAAGCCTGTAAGTGCGATGTCACTTTGAGGTGTGCCTGGACTTTGCCATACTATTGGGATGCTACATGACGTTGGCTTCCCTACTGGATGCTATCCCAAATTTTAATCGTCCAGATCCTGCCTGCAGTAGGAGGTTTGGATAGTCTTTCAAAAATGGGCTCAAATGTGACATGCAATCAGATGACTGTAAAGATGTGTTGGATGGCCATGCAGCACTTGTAAATCAGGGCTGAGGCCACCACATTTTTGGTACAGGGAGTAATCGGTGTACATGTGCTCTGGTTCAGGTGAACTTATGAATTGGGCACAGCAGGTTCTCTGTGTGTTCTTACAGCAACATTCATTTCTTTCTGTTGCTTCTCCAAATAGTAAAAAGGCAAAATGCAGCAAGGAAAATTGAGTGCTTTTAAAAATCACTGTTAGTTTTGCTGTTCATTTGGTACACATACATCTTAAAGGGTTCTTCTGTAGCTGAAGAGGTGGCTCTAGCCAAGTCAATGTGGGGTTTGAAATAGCTCAGGTTGTGGACTGTAGAAGTTGAGGTCTTGGTTGACAAACTGAACTATCAACATTTCTTCAAAGCTGTTCCCATTTCACGCTGAAAGACTTTGTATCCTAAGAGGTCTTGTAAAGTAATGTTTATGGGCATGTAATTAAATGCATCATCAAATGGCTCTTGAGAAATCCAGGGAAGGATCATTCTTTTGTTCATCTACTGCATCTCCTGTTCTGCTCATCTACTTCTTTCTGTCTCCTTTTCCCATCAGCTTAGACCCTTCTCCTTCCTACTCTCCCCCTCCCTGGGGAAGCAGGCTGTCATGAGGCAGCTGTGCAGGCACAGGACAGGGTCTGTGTTCCAGCTGAGGCAGTGTGAGTGTGCTGGGTCACCCTCCAGCCCGTGCTTGGGACACTGGTCCCACTATTGATCCTTCCAGTAACTCCAGACCACGCTGCCCAGCTAGAGGCTTGCTGATCCTCTGTTGTGCCACGTTGGTCTTGCTCCTGTGACAGTTAATGCTCTTGTTTCTTCTTTTGCTGTTGAACATGAATTCTGGCAAGGGGGAAGATCCCAGAATTCATAACAAAAACAAGGGGGAAAAAGAGCATCTCCATCGAAGTTAATAATCAGCGGGGTCCAAATTACCTCTTATTAGCATTTATTTTAGCAAAGAGGCAGGGTATAATTTCGTGATAGATTCAGATTTGGAGAGGGACTATAATCAGCCTCCTGAAGAGCTCTGCCTGAAGTACATGGCTGCTTATTTCTTCTCCAAATTGCACCGCTTTCTTTCCCCCCTCCCTGTTCTCGCGCTTTCCCCCCCCCCCCCCTTCCCTGCCCGTTGGTCTCTTTCTTGATCTCTTTGAATAATGCAATGGCTTTGAATAGCCCAGACAGGCCTGAAGATTAGGGAGCCTGTTTGTGGAGCAGGGGGGGGGCAGCTGAATAGGCGCAGGAGGCTGGCTCCCCGGGAAAAACAAGGCGCTGGGAACTAGGCCAACTGTGAAGAGCATGTGCTGGGAGGGACTGAATAGGCAAGCAGCCGGCCAGCCCATATGTCAGGCTGTGCCACAAAGACTTCTCTGCACATCTACCATGACAAACAGGATTACCGAAGACAATTAATCTGGCACGCTTTATCAAAATCAAGCGCTGACCCCAACCTCTCCCCACAGCGTGCAGCAGATGCCACGCTCCGATTCAATGCGGCTCAAGTGCTCCCTTTTTCTCTCTTTTTGAGCCGCTGAAAGGCATCCAAAGCCCGAATCAGGCTGGCGTGGACTAATTGCAAACACTGTCTGATGGTGACAGTCCTAATCAAATGAGATGAGCTCACCTTCTCCGTTCACTTCGAATGGGAAGGCTGGCGGCATCCCCCACCGTCAGCTGCTGGGAGAAAGGGAAACGTATAGGGTTGAGTGGGGTTTTCTTTCCCCCTTCTCTTTTCTCCCCCACCTTGCTGCCTGATGTAGGAAGAGGGCAGCCACATGTATCCCTTCCACTTGAGCCTTTCGGGTGTTGCATCACAGGAATGATGGAAGAGGGGAAAGCACTTGGAGCCACCTCCACACAGGAGGTCTCTACTCGGCAGCTGCCAAAGAGACCCAGAAAAGCAGCGTGCCGACGCTTGCTGCCATGCTAGGAACCAAGTTAAACAGTCAGGACCGAGTCCTCAGCTCGTGTTTGTGGACCTGAAAACATCCCCTCCATATCTGACCCTGCCTGTGGGATGTTCCTGTCAGCTCTTGTAGCACAGAGTATAAACTTAGACTCATTAGGACCCGTCGTTGCTTTTCGTCTCCCTCCTGCTTGTTGTGTTTTATTTACATTTCAACACATAGGAGATTCAGAGAAGCCTGCCCAGTTGACCTTAATAGAAAATGAAAAGTGCAGCTCAATAAGAGGAGGGGGAAAACAGGGGAAAACTAACAGTACTTTATCTTATTGCTTTTGTATTTACCTTACCTAGTGTTCAAATAAGCAGCTGAGATGCTTGCTGCTCAGCCTAGTAGGCATTGGCCTCTGTGCTGCAGAAATCCCTCATGATCAGTCTTCTCCTCACAGAAAGCACTCGTCCTCTTGGTTTCAGGCAGCTTTGAGCCAAGAGCATGTGTTTCTGTACTTGAACTCTGTTGTTTGCCAGTATGGATGGAGTGAAGGTTTCTATAGGCACGGATGAATAGCTCTTTCAAGTTTGGGGATTTTATTTTCTCCCAAGTTTTCAAGTAAAAGCTTTGTTTGTTTCACTTAAAGTTCAGTAGAACCTCATCAGTTTTAGCCTGGAGAAAAAAAGAGGCTGAGGAGAGACACGATGACTCTCTGCAACTCCCTGGCAGGAGAGGAGGGGTTGGGCTTTTTGTTTTTAAAGGTCTTTTCCAACAAAAACGATCCTATGATTAAACAGAAAAGCACAAACGAAGCAAATAGTGGTGAGCTTTACCACACAGAACACACCTTGCAGGATGTTCTACTGTTGTGTAAAATTTGCACAAAGGAGAGCATTCAAAGGCTGGGTTTGGGAAATAGTGTGAGAACCTCTTGTAATGTCTTAATGTGATCTTAGAGAGAAGAACAATCTCTGTCTTCTTCCCATATAGACATGAAGCAAAAGTGAAATATAAAACATTCTTTGTAACTTGCAGTTGTTTCAAAGTTCTCTTCTGTCAGAATGGATAGTGTTTTGTCCTGAGTGACACTTACAGCTCCTGAGTTCTGTCATTTGAGTGACTATCACTTTCCTCTCAAAGTAAGTGTGGGTAAGGGACTGATACACCCCATGTACAGAGAAGGCACTGAGGATCAAAGGGTTAACGGCTGCCTTGATTTCTGACAGTAACCTGCTAGTGTTGGGAAACCATCTGGGTCCCAGTTTGATTTGTCCAAGAAACCACTTTCCCCTCTGCACACAAAGCTGTGATGGTTTCTCCAGGAAAGGTTCACACGTGTCCAGTGACAGCTGAGGTGAATGCTGAACACTGGTGACTCCGTTGTTGCTTTCTAGAAACCACAGTGGCTTTGATTTACATTTTTCCTGGTTATCAGTTCTCAGCACAGTGTGTCCTAATAAAAATAAGCAACCACATGTGAGATGATAAGTCTGTGGACTGACAAAAAAGGTGATAACCTTGTGGGCTGTGCAAAAGCCATTGCTAACAGTGCTCCTCAAACTTGTTAATGTCTCTTCTTCCTGCATATCTAGAATGGGATGTTTAAATGCTAATTATGGATGGAGGGAGCAGATGATTTTGATATTGCAGTGCTTACACTACAACATTGGAGAGAAACAGTGCTCAAAGTGAGGCCAAGAAGGAAAACAGAGCTACTATTGCTCAAGGCCAGTGAGGATCATGCAGCAGCTCATTGCTCTGATCCTGTGACGCTCCATAACCCAACACTTTCCAGAAATCAAAGGCCAGGTTGTGTTTTCATCCTGAGTGCTGAGGTCGATTTCTAAGAAGTCTCTTGTAATGAAGTGATATACAGAGTACAGGAGAGCTAAACTGTACCTAATGGCTGCTGCACAGGAAAGGTGAAGGAATGAGCCACAAATCCTACTTTAAAAGGGGCGGGGGGGGGGAGAGGAAAAACTCAATTCACTGCAGACTAAAGCAGCAGCAGAATGAATTGATGAGATATTGATCTGAACTGCCTGGGGAACAGAAGATGTCTGCATCTCCAGGCTGCAGGGGGAGGCAGCCCCTCTACACAGGCTTGCTGTGAGGGATGATGGGGAAAGAGCATCCCTGAGGCAGCCAGAGCCTGGAATCTGCACTCAAAATGAACACCAAGCCCTGGTGACGCCTCTCTCTTTGACTTACTTAACTGGTAAGGCAGAGAATAATTTGTATCATGATTACATTAGGAAAGGGAAAGGCCATGATCCTTTGGACTGTAGTTAGTGAAAACACTTCTTTAAAAACCAGGAGTGGTACTTATATGATTTTTACCCTGGAGCAGCCCCATAGGTCACTGCCAGAAGTACCAAGAGTTTGGAAGGTGGAGCTGGTATGGTAATATTTAGTGGTATAGGTGGGAATTTCTCACAGCCTTTAGCAGAAGTAGGAACTTGCTCTTGAAAGAAAGACTTGTGTCAACTGACATTTTTAAAAAGCCATCTAGTTTGTGGTGGAGTATCTGTGGTTTCTTCTGAAACACATTGTATGTGTAATCAAAGTGTAATTCAGAAATGACTCTGAGTGCTGACACAGAAAGGATCTCCCCTTCCCCACTGACCCCCAAGGAATTGCTGCTGCCTACAGACAGCAGGAGAGAGTCTGACCTACTTTACCATGCCTACTCATTGCTGTCAAGTTGTATTTTACATCCATAAACCAATAATCACTGACTTTCCATGTACACAGACTAGCGAATCGGACCAGAATAACAGAACTACCTTTCCTGAACCTCATACCAGGACAAGATCCAATTGCTTTGAGAGTGAAGTAAATATGTCTCACTTATTTTCTTCCTTTTCTTGGACTCAAATCTCCTTCACCTCTGGTTACACAACATCCTAAAATGCATCAGAGGATTTTGCTTCCTCTCAGGTTCTCTGTATTGGCTGTCATGTCTCCTGCTTGGTTCATTCTGAAAACTTTCCCCCAGGCCAGAAAGTGCTTTTGTGTTGGACTGCCATAAAGTGTGGTCTTTTGGTCACTGTGGTGCATTTCCAACGTGGCACACAGAAATACCACCAATCCATGAAATCTTGTTGTCTTGTTTCACCAATGCTGCTGTTGGTAGGAAAATAACCCCAGAGTGATGTGAATAAAGAATCAGCTTTATCCAATACAGTAGTGAAATGAGTTATAGTAGAGGCAGGAGTGTTCATTTGCTGGAGGAATGAAATGGGCATGTATGAATGTGTAAAGGAACTCTGGCAGAGTTTGGTGCAGTGGGCTTTTTTTCCACTCTCATTTGAAATATTTTCCTTCCACAAGAAACTTTCCAACATGAAACGAGGTTGAACTTCCTTGGCTTAAATATCAAAGTGACTGGCATCTATCTAACCATAATAGATGGCCCAGGCCAGCAATCTCCAACTTCTTTTGATTTACAGCTCCCTAAATATAGAGGTACAGATCCTAACTAAGTAACTTAAGTCAACAGACATGGGGCTTGCTTTCCTCCTTGGGTTTTTTACAAACCTCTTAGAAGCTGCTTGGGGAAAGCTACAAGTCCCCAGAGCAGCTTCTGGTGTCCCCCAGCACATGGCTTTCAGGCAGCATGCTGTTTGTGGCACCTCTGAAGGTTATTCTTGGCTGTGGCACACCAAGCAGAGCAAGCACACTGTGGTATTGCCAGGATCACATTACTTGCTCGGGAGATTCTTTTGTTTTTGTTTTTTTTACCTCCAAGCTGCTAATCGCTGGTAGCCCCTGGCTAAGGCACATTTCAGTGCTCAGTGGGAAACAAGAGGGTTTTTTGGTTCAGCTGGAGTTTCAGAAAACAGAAATAGCGTGGGGCTAAACACAGAGTTCAGCTGAACTGAAAAGGAAATGTTTCCTTTCTGAGGTTTTTAACAGTGCTTTGTAACTGAGATTGTAGCAAATAACTGCGGCTCTGCAAATCAGAACCTCAGGTTTAGAAAGTGTCCAAAAGGATTCTGATTTATTTCAGCAATTGATTTCTTTCTTATGCAGCCAAAATGATTTGCTGAAACTTACAGGAGTTTACAAAACATCTAAGTTGACTCAGATCCTCATCTCTTAATGAATACAGCTCATCCAGAAAAGTTTACTTAGCTGCAAGCATTTGATCACATAAATAAGCAGAAGGATCTCCTTGTTGTCAAGGCAGGCTCAGATTTGAGAATGCTCTCAGGATGGTTTTGGCATTGTACCCAGGGGTGATTCCTGGTCTACAGAAATAGAGCAGGAGAAAAATGTATTCTGCTCCCCTGAGTGTAAAGCTGCAGACAAGGAGTTAGTGAGAAAGGTACTTGCTTGAGAGGGAGCTCTGTGCATCCTATCAACAGCAGCAGTCACACACCTGTTGATTTTGCATCTTCTAAAGTGACTCAGTGAGCAGGACTCAAGGCTTTCAGAGAGGTAGATGGGAAACTCAGTAGAGCTTTTCCTCACTGGCTCAGTTTTGGAGCCTCTGCCTTGAAGACAGCGCACAGCATTCTCTGAGAAGAATACACCCCTAGCTAGATTTCTGAAGGCTGGAGATCTTGACAACAAATGGCAAAAACTGAATGGGGTCTGTACCTCTTAACTATCAACCCATCAGTGTGCTCTGAAATGCATTTGGGAGTAAACACAGGAGGGGTTTCAAATTCCTAGGAAGTCAGTTCAGTTTTCTGTAGTTTGAATAAAAGCAGATTTTCCTTTCTGAGGGTCAGAGCTGGAGCATCTCTTCTATGAAGACAGACTGAGGGAGCTGGGCTGGTTCAGCGTGGAGCACAGAAGGTTCTGGGGAGGCCTTAAATCACCTCCCAGTCCCTAAAGGGGCTGGCAAGAAAGCTGAAGAGGGATCTTTTCCAAGGGCATGTGGTGATAGGACAAGGAATGATTGGCCCCAAATTGAAAGAGGGGAGATTTAGGTTGGATATTTGGAAGATGTTCTTCCCTGTGAGGGTGCTGAGGCACAGGTTGCCCAGAGAGGCTGTGGCTGCTCCATCCCTGGCAGTGTCCAAGGGTAGGTTGGATGGGGCTGGGAGCAGCCTGGTCTGGTGGAAGGTGTCCCTGCCCATGGCAGTAGGGGGTTGGCACTAAGTGAGCTTTAAGGTCTCTTCCAACCCAAACCATTCTATGCTTCCCTTTTTTCATCTCCCATCCTTTTAATCCTTGAATTGTTATAACACCAAGTGAGCACTGAGATAAACTGCTGTTCAGATAATTCACTGTCAGAAGTATTGAGCATACTTTAGTGGGATGGCAGTAGTAATGGTCTTTTCAAGTGCTGCTGCACAAAAGCTGAGCCTATCAAGATTTTTTGGCAGGCACTGCGTTTAACTTGTCATGTTATATATCGCAGCAATGCAGTTGAGGATCAGTATAAATCAACTTAAAAGTCTGGGGGAAACGGGAGAATGTTCTCCTGCAGCCTATTTAGCAGCACGGGTGTCTAACAGAAGGTGGCAGCATTTTAACATCTTTTCAGCCCAGCAAAAAAAAAAACCACCCACAAGTGAGAGAAAATGAACTCAATCTGCATGTCCAGAAAGCTGCTCTTTACATTCAGGCAGGATGTACACACTGCTGCCTTGAATTTATGGGTTTGATTAATTCATGTGGTTACAGACAAGCAGGAAGGTGAAGTTTTGATAACTCTTCAGTCTTAATGTACATGTAGGAAACAGGCAAAGTAGGTAGTGGAGGGAGGGCAAAGTGAAGAATAAAAAAGGTCAGAAACAGCCCACCCCCCAACTATAGAGTGGTTTTGTGGTAGAATGTTGCAACAACGTTAGAAACACTAAGAAAATATGAAGTCCCTAATGAATTATTGGGGTTTCATGTCATACCAAGAGCTATCACACCCTGTATTGTCATCTCTCATCATTTCATCACAAGCCTTTTGGCATTTGTTTTTCTTAAGACCCAGTCTTTGAAACTGGGCACGTGCATGGGAATCCCAGCTTTCACTTCACCACTCCCACCACCAAAAACAGTGAGATTTGAACCCTTGTGGTTACTGGGAAAAGTGATAAAAAACCTCAAAACCATGAGAGAAATGCTCTCACAATGTCCAAACCCCTGAAAGTGGGAAGAGGGGTAGAATTTAAAACAGAAGAAGAAAATTCATCACATCTCTCCAAGGGTTATCTTGAAGCCTTTCATCAGAGTGGCTTGAATGACAATTGCTGATGGGGAAACCTGGACCCTGTGCCAAAATCCAGGCGTGTCACTGTGTGCCCTGATAAGGGTGGAATGAAGTGCCTGGCTTAGTGTGTAGCCATGAGCACAGAATGCTCTTGTTCACTGTGGTGAGATATCTCATTGATATCTTGCCCAAGTGGTGTGCTGAACCGACTGCTTCACCCACTTAAGAACTCATCCACTGCTCAGTGCAGCTTCATGGCAAAACTCTCTAAATTGGGTCACTGGAGTCCTTAAACAACCTCTATTGTTGTTCTTAAGACATGAAACTGCTTCAGCTAGCACTGGATTCGCCTTTTAAGATGCTATAGATGACATTGAGGAGTACCATACTAAGGGACAGTGCAAGGATTCCACACACTGCCAGTAACCAACACCCAAAGATCCATGACATGTTATTTTTCAGTCTTTCTATTTGTTGACCCTGGCTGGATGCCAGGTGCCCACCAACACTGCTTTATCACTTCCCTCCTCAGCTGGGCAAGGGAGGGAAAATATCATAAAAAGCTTGTGGGTTGAGATAAGGACAGGGAAGTCTTGACTTAGGGGAAAACAAGTTTACTTTCTTGCTAATTATCAGTGCAGGATAATGAGTACTAAAGCCAAATCTGGAAAACACTGTCCCCCCGCCTCCTACTCCTTTCTGGGCACAACTTTACTGCCAGTTTTCTCTATCTCCTTTCCACAGATGATGCAGGGGGATGAGGAATGGGATTTGTGGTCAGTTCATCACCTATTGTTTCTGATACCCCTTGGTTCCTCCCTCATGGACAGTCCTCCAGGAACTTCTCCAACATATGCCCTTCCCATAGGCTGCAGTTCTTCACAAACTGCTCCAGCATGGGTCCTTTCCACGGGGTGCAGTCCCTCAGGGATAAAGTAGTGGATATGTGCTCTACCATGGACCTCCTCGGGCTCATGTAGATCTCTGCTCCACTATGGACCTCCGTGGCTGCAGGGACAGGAGCTCACCATAGGCTGTAAGGGCAACTCTGGTACCTGGAGGAGCTCCTCTGGAGGAGGAGCACCTCCTCCTCTTCTTCTTCACTGGCCTTGGGGTCTGTGGTACTCTCATTGTTTCACTCCTATCTCCAGTTGAAGTTGCTGTCGTGCAGGGGTCTTTTCCCCCTTCATAAATGTTATCCCAGAGGTGCTGCCAGCATTGCTAATGGGCTCAGCCTTGACCAGTGGTGGGTCCATCTTGGAGCCATCTGGCATTGGCTCTGTTGAACACAGGGGAAGCTTCTAGCAGCTTCTCACAGAAGCCATCCCTGTAGGTCTCCCTTTACCAAAGCACAGCCACACAAACCCAATACAACTTTGCAAAGGGCTTGTCTCTAAAATCAAAAAAAATCTGGAAAATCTCTCTGTGCAGTTTCAAAACGTGGTAGATTTCCATTCCAGTTTTTGCACATGGAAAAGAAATGCTAATTTTGAAGACACTTCCCACTGTATTCACCTCAGGAACTTGACTTGCAGCACAATTAAAGCAGCAGGCGAATTACCAGATGGCAACCAGCTATGGGAGGAGTTAATCTGGAAGGGAGATGAGACCTTGCAGGAGCTGAGATTCTGAGGGTGTAGCACAAGTTACTCTGGACACAGAGTGTCACATACTCAATGTTGCTCAGTGATTGAGGTCTGTAAGGATTGAGGGCTTTCCTGGGAGTCCCAGTGAGCCAAGAGCTGAGAATAGGGTTGTGGTACCTTTCGTTCTCGGATCCAGCAAGGGTTTTGTCAGACCACAGTTTTGCCTTTCATCCTGAACCCTCAGTTACTGTACTTAGTAGAGTCAGCCAAATGCACACAGGTCAGGAGTAAATCTGTCAGGCAGAGCCTACTGATTTAATTTTGTTTGTCTTTTCGCTGTGCCTTCCTGGAGCCCCTGTTTGCTGTGGTGTGGGTTAAATACTTTAAACAGGAAAAATCAGCTCAGAGGACCGACTGACCATTTCAACCTTGGGGAAACATTTGTCCTTGCCTGCTTCCCAGGACAATTCAAAGAATGCCTTGTTTCTAGCACATGCACACAAAGTAAAACCACTCCAAAACAACAAACCAACACAACTATGGAGAATAATTTGTGGGCAGAACCATTCAGCAGGGTTGACAGCACTTGCTCAAATTAAAGACCTTGAAGTAAAGATCAATACAGATAGCTGCACACCTAAAGACGGCAACATCTGCTTAATTTGTATGTTCCTCCGTAGACAGTCCCTGACTGAGTGTTGTGCCTGAATTGTTACATGAATCTATTAGCTAATCATCTATTAGAGTGAGTCTCTCAAAATTAATCTAGCCAAAATTTGACAGAAATGATCTAGAATGACAACAATTATAAAAATCACTTTACAAAGAGCGACCTTTAACAGAAGAGAGAGGGGGAAAAAAAGAGGCAAATTTAGGCTAAATTGATTCAAATGACACCCAGGCAATCAAGGAGGGATATCTTTCTTTCTTCTTGTCACTGTAATAGAACTATGTCTGCACTGCCATAGTTCTGTCAGGCTTACAAATGTCACCTTTCATATTTTTTGTCAAGAGTGGGGCTTTTTTTATTATTCTTGCTGTTACTCCATGCATAAGGAATGAAACTTCATGCATGACTTCTAATATCATCATTAAGATCTTTATTAAAGCTCACTCCATCATAGCAGATGCATTTTAATTGCCACTTCTTTTAGCTCGGTTCTGCAGCACTGTTTATATTGCTTTAAATTAAACCCCTTCTTTACTAATGGCAAGATCTGTCAGTCCTCTAAAAGCCAGTGTGTGAAAAGTATCGTTGGGATCTGTGAATTAGATGGAAACAAAACTGGAACTCGGTGGAGGCAAATACATTTCAGGAGGCGTTGAAGAGGTGCTTCATTTCTGTATTGGGCAAGGGAAATCACATTTTCTAATGATCTCAGGATAGAAAGATCTGAGTGAACCCTTCAGTATTTTTTCTTATATGAGAAATAATAACCTCAGTGCATGACAAACATTTCTGTCCAAATTTGGATATCAGGGACCTGGCCTATATTGGGATCAATTTACATTTCAGCCTCTTGCTGGCAGCAGTGGCTGTAGCTGTGTGTGGGATAAATCATGGTACAGGAGGACAAGCATTAGATGTGATAACCCTGGTTTCAAACAGAAATAAGTTCATCCCATGGACATCACAGTCCTCTGCATGTTTTCTGAAGGGCTTGCACAATTCTTGCCAAGAATTGTTGATGCCAAGGAAAATCTCTGTAGATTGAAAGGCCTTAGATAATTCTTACTCGTGGGTCTAAAGTGAGTCTTTCTCTTTGTTTTTTGTTTTATTTTCCAAATACTTCAAGCTTTCCTGAGGATCTCTGAGGGTTTTACTTATTATCCTAACTTTACTACTTCTCTGGAGCAGTCAATTTGAGTTCCATGGTCCAGATCATTTTAAATGAGGCAAGACTTGGGTAGACCTTCCCGACACATAGGACCATTTCTCTGTCATTGAGAAAAGAGCACTAAAAATTCCCTCTCCTCTTTGAGTACAGGCCTTTCAGCTCTCATATGCTCTGTTGACACAAGAAAGGCAAATGGTTGCATTCTGCTTGCTTCATGGCTTGATTTATTTAGCTTCAATGCAAAAGCAAATATTTATAAGTCATAGGTCTGTCTTTAAAAAATGGAGCTCCTAAGGCTTGCATAGAAAGTGTGAATGGGCATGGTTTCATAGCCTGAAGGAGATGAAAGCACAGGAGTTTAAATCCATAATGGTTGTTAGAGGGCCATGCAAAAGTACTTAATGAACACTGTAACATGCACAATTATCTCGTCTATGGCCCTAAAGGTGAAACTCTGTGTCACCAAAGGCAATGGCAGAGCAGTCTGGGCAAGAAAGGCTTGAAAGATGAACTGTTGTTATTTGTGCTCTTTTGTGGCTTTGTCCAACCTGCTTCAGATCCTGTCATACTGTCTGCATGGGAAAGGTTTATCCTTTACACTCTTTAGGGGCACATCCTGAAAAGAGGCCAGAAATAGCAGCTCAGTAGGTCTTTCTTAAAGAATTTGGCTTGCCCTCAAGATGGGCCATGGTGCCAACTTCAGGTCACTCACCAGTTGTGCCAGTGTTCTGCAGGAGAGATCATTTGAAGCTTCATTTCCAACATTGTTACGGGTTGTGACTTTAACAAAGTCCTTTCTTTCAAATCAATGTATTTGACAGTGTCCTTCATTATCCTTCTACTGTGGATAGAAATGTGACTAATGTCCACCAGGACAACTTATCACCAAAACCCTGTTTGTGCTTTCCAAGTATTTATTGACAAATCTAATTTCGAAGCTATTTTCTGCACACCTAATCTAGTAAGTGTATTAATATTCTGCCTAACATGTTGGTTATAAGCAAACAGATCCCTTTTCTTCAGGATGGCGTGAGTGGTAAATCCATAAACTGAAGATGACTTTGTGATCTGGGCAGTAAGACTTCTCAAAACTTCCCAAAAGTTGCTGCTGCACCTGGTTTTCACTCAGATAAAACTGTGGTTTTGGCAGAGCTGTGATAAATTAGTGAGGACAAGTGAAACTGTAGTCAGCACCTACTTTTGCCACATTCCTTTATGAAACTGTTAAACAGCGGGCTGCTAAATGATAAACTTACCTTGAGCAAGACCAGTTTCCCACACTGCAGCCCCCCATCTGCATGGTAAAGGTTGAAATGATGCATCAGACAGGTTTCATGTAGGGGTGAGCTTTTGGTAGCTCTGGGTAATTGAAAGTGCTTGCATAGGGCTGCTGGCAAATTCAGCAGGCTTTCTGCCTGCCCTGTCAATAGAAATCAGGGGATGTGGCCATTGGCAGCCAAAGAGCAGCCCCTTGCAAAGAGTGCTTGTAAGCTCCAGAACATCATCACTTCATTTGCATGCATTGAGACAGCTGGCAGCTTTGCTATAGCATGGGAGGTGTCAGTGTAAGCACAGGGTTTCTCACCCACTGGGGGAAAGATTATGAAATATGGGAGACTGAAAAGCCAGCAGTTTCTTTACAGAAGTTGGAGCCTGTAACAATACTGGCGGGACTTGCCCGGTTTTATTTTTGGAAGTTCATGCTCAATCAGCTCAGTATTCCCACCAGGAGAACTAAAAACAGTGTAAATCTGATTTGTTTCTCTCTTTAACAATGGGCCCATGCACTCAGTATGATTTTGTAAGTAGAGCTTTTATTTCCCACATAGATGAGTGGACTATTCACACCTCTTCTCCAAAGTTTGTGTTTGCTGTGGTGTTTCTTCTCTAGGTAATAGAGCGTGATGTGCTGAGAGGTTATCACCAGTAACTCAGTGAAGTAGTAGAAACATGGTTAGATACACAGATATTGCCCTTCATTTACACAAATAAAACCCCCTGGAATCTTGATCTGTTTCAGAAATACAGAAGAGATGTCTGCTACAGTAAATTGTAAGGGAAAACATGAAATATATATATACACTATATATACACACTATACTATATTAGATATATATGTATCTATACTAATTGAGGCAACTGAGCAAAGCCAGTACCCTGGAATGTTTTTCTGGCTTGAAAACAGTGTTAGCTAAAACAAAACATAAATGTACAGCCCAGGCTGGGTCAGGCAAACCTTAACTAACCTCCTCTTTGTGAGTGATCCTGTGAATCCCTCTGCAGTGGTACCAAAATACCCAATGACAGGCTTGGATCGATGCTTTGGCTGTCCTGTGCCAGCTGCCATTTAAGTGAGCTGCAAGAGACAGTGAGGCATGTCATTCTGCCAAAGCAAAGGCACGTGAGGCAAAGGCTCAGTGCCATGCTCCAAATCTGCCTGGATGTTATTTGAGAAGGGATGTCGTGTGGGTGAAGGAAACCGCTGGTGTGGGGAATACAGCATCCTGGGAAAAGGGAGCTTTAGTATTGCTTAAGTAGCAGTGGTTTTGGGGTGCCTGGGAACATCTGGAGGGACAGGCTTTAGGCCAAGCTTGAAAGAGCCTTGCAGATGTCAGCTGGGAATCCTTAGCTGCAGAAAGTTAAGACCTGAAGACAGCCTTATAAACAGAAAGCAGTGGGTAACCATAATGATGCTGTTGCTGTTGTCAATTAATGACTGGAATGACTTCCAGGACCAATATTTGAGTTAGGCACTTGGGCCAGGAGGGGTGAACTGACAGTTCTCTGCTTGAAGGAGGCCAGAATAGTTAGAGAAGCAAGGTATAAAGCCTGGGAAGTTGTTCTCTTTTCATGACCAAGACACAAAGTACAACCCACTGTCTGCTTCTGGTTTTGCCTTCTCTGAGTCACTCATAAGGCTGTATATACTTATTTTAAGTTATCTTTATCAGAAATGTAATTTTCGTGATCTGGAGAGGCTCAGCACAAGGTTTCTGGATGACAGCTCGCTCACAAGAATTCTGTGTTATTTACAGCCACTCCTGAGAGTGGGGATGGTTTTGAACAGACTACCTACCCTACAACAAACACAGGCTCAGTACTTTTTAATAGCCATAAATCTTAAACACCTTAAGAATTGGTATTCAAGGAAGTTCCTTGAGGAAGACATTAGTAGCTGTCAGAAAGCAATTTAACCTTTAGAATGCTAAGATGCAGCTTAAAGTCTGTAAAGCCTGAGAGAGGATTTTCTGAGGGGAAACACCAAATCATCAGGTGAAGTGTTTTCCTAAAGGAGGGCCAGGCTCTCATGGACTCTGGGACCTCCCAACATCATTGGAAAGGTCACTGGGTTTGAGCATTTGTGTTTTGTGCTGGCTTCCTTTCACGCATGCAGATGAGCCTGTGGGAAAAGGCTGGAGGGACAAACCAGCCATGGTGTTTCATTACATCCTCCAGCCTAAAACCACAAGAGAAAAACACCTTCATCCTGAGGGTGAAGGTTTTATCTTGCACCTTCCCTCCTGCATGTTTTGTTAATGCAGCATGAAGTGCTGTGTCTTCAGAGTGTCTAAAGCACCAGCACATAAGAATACTTGCTTAGATGTTCAGGTGCCTCATGTCAACAGTAAAAACTTGTGCCTACAGGGATGAAAACTAGTCACAGTGATGGTTTGATGACTGGACTTAGGAAATACTTTCTTATAAGAGATTAATCTGTGAATGGATGAGACCTTAGACACTGGAAATGCTAATATTCACATTAGAAATAGTGCTTCTGCTTATGTTACCAATTTCTTGGTGCTGTAGGGCCCCGTTGCCCCTCTGTCATCTTGTACTTCCTCTCTTTTGAAAGCCACATGCCACTGCTTGCTGTAGCTTTGCACACTGAGCACCAATGTTGATCTGATGGCATGACTGGCTTTAGTTGAGTTTCCTTGTGGTCCTGCTGTGTACATTCCTATTCATGTGCTCACTCTCTGTCAGACTGTATTCTTCATGGTAGTATCCAAGCCAGCAGATATTGCACAGCTCTGATTTCAGCAGAACAGGCTATGTAAGTGCTCTCTTTTCATCAGTTGTCTCTCTCTCCATCTGCAGTAACAGAAGGCTATTCTTCTCTGTGCTTTGTTGTTACATACCTGACAGTTTCTTTTCCCTTCATTAATTGAAGCTAAAGTCTCAAGTTACTGTGGAATAAACAGTTACCATTTGTCAGCTGAGCTGTCGTACTGGGCCCTGTATGCATTTCATGATGACTTGAGCTAATGGGTTTTATCTTGCAAGGAGAGCAATGAACTGTATGGGCTGGGCAATTCTGTCAGGTCTGCTGGCAGATCAAACCTGGTTAAGTTGTAACTCAGTCATGTGGCAGAGACCTCAGTTATAGTACAAGTGTCCAGAGATGTGTGGTTAGCAGCAGATAACTGTCCAGAGAAAGGTTCTCTCTGTCTATATGTGCTGATGCCACTGTCTTGGCAGAGGTCTCTGAGTCTCCCATGGACATCTTGAAGTAACACTTTTACTTTTCTCAGCCCAGGTGCATGTGCTGCATGGACTTGTAAACTGTCCCTGTTCTTCCCATAAAGTTGGCTTAAAAAGAAGGGGTTTGAGTAGTTAGTAGTATTATTATTTTTAACCAGGTTGGGGAGAGGATGAAGAGTGACAGTAAAGAATGAAAGTAACAAAAGTAGAGGCAGCAAAATAATTACACACCTGCCAGTTCCTTCCTTTCTTGCTCCAGACTCACCCACTTTATTTTTGTCTGTGAAAAGTTCATTTAAAGCTGTCTCTCCCTTGCAACAGGAAAAATAACAGTTCATTCAACAATATAATACAAATCCCAGAATGTTTTCAAATTTCCCTCTTTTGTGTGTTTTAAGATTGACAACTATATAATTAAGCATAACAAAGAGAGAAAGGCTTTTAAAAGATTTAGCACAACTTGGGCCACTTGGGCTTGGCAGTGGAAAGGAAAGTCAAGGGCAGATACTAAATGAAGCTGTGGAGAATCCTCATCAGAGTTGTGCAGGCTTCTTTTGAAGGACTGTTTTAAGGAATGGAAAGGATTGCAGAGCCACACACACTAAAGTGTGCTACAGCCTGCAGCCAGAAGCTGCCTGCCGAAGTCTCAGAAGCGATAGTGAGTGGAGGAGCCAGCCTGGTGATCCCTGTTTGTAGAGGAGATGTGCACATCACTTCTGCTCCCAGGCTCATTTCAGCAGTGGTTCCATTGTCTTTGTCTTTCCCCATCCACAAGATATGTGTAGAGGTATGTTGGAAATGTTCTCTGCTGAGTTGTAGTCTAGCTTGTGCCCTACACTATACTTTCCATGCTCAGTTGTACTCACCCCATTAGGTGACATCAGGTTCCAACTTCAGGTAAATCCAATGGAAAACCTTTGTTTTAGAGAAGTAGAGGAAAAATAGAGAAGCTCTCTGTCTTCAGAGATAAGTCACCTCTAACAGTTTCATTCCCTTCAGAGCCTGTTCTTCACTTTATCTAACATTATATGTGTCTTTTGTTTAAACATACACTTTCTTAGATTTTATAGGCATCCATCTATCATTGTGATTGTTAGAGAGAGTTTGAAAAGCTCTCCTGAGGAGGATCAGAGTCCTTTTAGATTTAGGAAGAAGAGGGGGCAGATTTCTGTGGCCCAGAACAAGATTCTGGTGACCACCAAGCTGGCAATCGAAAAATTCTGAGCAACCTAAAGTTCTTCCAGTTGTCTGAAAATAAAAAGTGAAGGGGCTTTATAGCAAAAAACATAATTAAGAGTAAAATTCTTCATTCCATATCAAAACATTCGTGTTTTCTGAACAACCTTGGCATTCACTCACAAAGGTATTCTGTCTGTTCAGTGTTTATTGAAATAGGAAAGTGGGTAAACTCCCATAAAAATGCCATTCCTGCTGCTTTGTGGGAGCTCACAAAATGCTTTTTCACCATCTGAAAGTCCCAGTGAGTTAGTACTTTTAGTGAAATCCTGTCTAGACACATTTCCATTGCTTTAAATTCCTTCTGAGCTTCATTCAGTTTCTAATGAAGTACAATAGGAGAAGCACAGATGAAAGCACGTGGCACATCTACACTGCTGTGGAAATGTCTAAGGCCCTACAAGGAAAGTGGAGAAGCTCAGTTTTTTATCCATGAAGGTTGCACAGAGTGAGCAATTTTTATTTCTTATCTCATTTTCACTGTGAGGCTCTGACTCCAGCTCAGAGAGGACCTGCAGACCTGTGTGGTATCTTCCCCACTCCTTTCTCACGCTTTTCACATCCCTGCCCCTGCTAACTTTACATCATTATACCTCGTGATGTCCTTTCTGTGTTACCTCAGAGTTAGACACCTAGTTAATCCTCCTTACAGGAGCTGCTATAAAAACTTCTTGTGTGTGTAACAGATGCATGTGCTCTGCCAGGAGGAATGAATGGGATGTAGACACAGAAGTGCCGTCCCATGTATCTGGGGCAGTTCTCTGTGCAGTATGACAGCGTGGCTTCTTGCCAACGCTTAGCCGATGTTAGGAAGCCTGTGGCTCTCTTTCTTTAGTTTATCTTCCTCTCACCACTTTTACCTTTCTCCCTGAGACTTAAATAATAATGGGACAGAAGTGCTTTTTGGTAAAAGACATCAGCTGTGCCCACGGCAGAGCTTAACCCCTCACCTATCAAAGGCACTGCATGAAAGTGTCTGGAGTAGAAGCTGGTTCCACTGGTTTTGTACCAGGAATGGTGAATCCAAGCAGCTGCAAATGGACTTTTGAGGCCTTTTTGCTTTTTAGACAGTGACCTTGTTACTGTGCCATGCAGACATCTCTCGGGGTGCTGGCTTTATCATTCAAACAAGTTGACTTCTTGACTATGACCTTCTAAAATTAGCAGTATTCTACCTTGCTTTATTAAGTTCATTGTGTCCTGTAGCATCCCAGATACTCCACACAAAAATAACTTTACAAATGACCTAATGAATTCCTCAATATAATTAATGTTATAGTTGAGGCTAGCCCAAAATATTTCTAACACCTAGACTTTCCATGGCAAACAAATGGAATAAAGAAACCCAAAGCCCAAGGTCAAACTGATTCGTGCAGCTACAGCTGCCAAACCTTGGACTAATCAATTCTATCTACAAAGTTCTCAGCTTCAGGACATTCTTTGGCCATGGTTTGTGAAGAAATAGAGATGGGAAAACTTACAGAATTTCCTGTAGGAAGGCCTTATTGGTGGTGGATAAATATAAGACTCATTGATTTTTTTTCAACAAGACTTTGGCTGCAAAATCTCTTGGGCACGTTGGATGGAGCTGTAATGACCCTAGAAATTATTTGTTTAGGAGAAAAAGGTGTGATACTGGAACAAGGTGTTTGTTACCTCTGCTAAAGCTGAGGTCTTTGTATACTCTGAAATGCCAGATTTTACTCTGAATGAAATGTGCATGGCTTTCTCCAGTTCCAACTATGAGCTGTAGTCCAGCTGCTTGGATAATCCCAAATATCTTTATTTTATACACAGCTATATTGTTGCACAAGGAATGCACCACAGCTGCCAGGTCTGACTGCTGGTGATTGTATCTGAAATGGTAGAGTTGAGCCTCAGTCATAACTGATAATTGATCTCATAGACAGTTCCTTAATCAAACAGCATGTCTAGACAAAATTCTTGCTGCCTCTTCCTGTCAAAAATCTGCATGGCTCTCCTCAAAGCTGAGCAGTTCTCTCTATCACTCATAATTACAGTTTTATCATCATCTTTGTCAAGAAATGGGTAACTACTTGTCCTTGGCAGAGCAAAGGAAACATCATCTTGTGGCTTTACAGGCTGTAGGTGTACTATTACAGCAGTGTGATTCCTCTGAAGAAAGCTCTAGACACCAGGAGTTGCCTCGTGAAGAGCACCAGTACAAACCTAATTAGTGCAGAAGAAACACCCTTCAGCCTCAGTAGTGGAGAGCAGGTTCCTCAGTGTCAGCAGAACTCTGGTTTCTGCTATATTTGAACCTCTGTGCAGACACTGTGGCTCTGTGAGCTGACAGTGGTGGAGTTCCTCATGATTCTGAGGGAGCCAGGACAGTGTCCCACGGGCTGAGCAATGACAGACCTATCAAGAACACTGAAACCTGCAGAGCTTTTAAACATGCTACCATCGTGCCAATAGTATCATGATATTGAATGCTCAGAAACATGGGTTAAAACAAAGCAAAGTGTGAAAAAGGAATGAGAGAGCCTAATACTCACAAACACACAGTGACCAGTGTCCCAGCTGCTGAAACAAATGCTCTCCATAGCAAAACAGTCTTATTTTGTAGCTAACTTCTTCAGATTTTCACTTTGTGGCCTGAAATGTTCTGTGTGCAGTGCTTCCAAAAGGCTATTATTATCTCTTTTTATTAATATTGTTCTAAAAACAATCTCTTCAGGCATTTCCCAGAACAAGGTTAGGGGACCATTGTGTTGGCTGCTTTGCCCGTGAGAATTTTGGCTTGTGTTCCTTTTATCAGTAGGTATGGTATGGAGCAGGGCTTTAGGTTAATCTGCCTTTCCACACTTCCATGTAAAGCCATCCTGAACATCACAGTTTCTTTGGAAATTTAGCAGGTAAAATTGAAACAGGCAATTCTTGAGTGCATACTGCAAATGAAACCTTTTGAAGTTTCCACCCACATGTTATTTCTAGACTAATGGTAGCTGTGGGCGACTGACATTTATCTTGTGAAATAGTCTAGACATACTGGAGTGGACAGAAGATGGGAAGTGAGGTGAGAGAAAAATCTAGCCAGGAGGAACATCTAAGATTTGGGTCTGTGGGATGTGGAATTTCTGTGGGATTTCTCCTGGGAAAAGAGATGGTCACTGAAGCCAGAGGCTAAGGGACAAGTTCCTGATGGGAGGTGCAGAAGGTCTGAGAGAGTCTTGGACTATGAAGTATGAAAAGCACAGAGTCAAAATGAGGAGGTGAGAAGGCAGGAAATATCATAAATGTTGAGAGGAAGAAGAGTAGAGCTAGGAGTGAAAAGAATGGGGCCTGAAAGAGCTGGAGAAGTAGTACTGAGAATGGGGGGTAAAAAGGAAGGCAACCTGGTGAGCGAGCAGCATGGGATGCTTGAGAAGCAAAGAATTGTACTGTCTGGGGCTCAGGGGAGTGGAACAGAGAAGGCAAAGAGTGGGAAAATCATCAGAGACAGAGCATGGGTTAGAATTAAGTAAGATCCAAGATTTTTTTTGGTGGAGATAATTTCCAGGACAGAGGAAATGATACAGGTACTGTACTTAGTTCCTTGTACTGTCTCCTGTTTCTTAATCATCAGTCTCCCAATAGACTGAACTATCTTGCCTTGGCAATTGGCAGATCTTATTAACCTGTGAAAAATATTGTTTAAACTTGGGAAATTCCTGTAGCAGTTATTTTGTAAACTGGGAGATGGATTCCTATATCTGCAGACTTCTGAGAAATCAATGTTTTAGCAGGAACTAATGGCCTTTTGAAATATATGCTTATACCACAAGCAGTTCTTACACCACTACCAGAAGCAAAAGGCTTTCTTTAGCCACTGTGGTGACCACTTTGCATGTGATTGTGGGAAGGGCGAGTTTTATTACTGTTTCTGCATCCAAAATCCTGATTGGTATTGTATTGTCTAGGTTATTGCTTTCTGGATATTTCTGTAGCTCATTTACCCAGGATCTTGGCCAGCATAGTAGGTTAGATATTAGTTGTTCCTTTTCCAGTACCTTTGGCTTTAGCAAGATTTCTTTTAGCAGAAGCATCGCTGCCATTTTTCTTTCCAGCCATGGAAACATCCCCCTCTCAACAAGTTAACTAACACTGGGCAGTGAAATGCTGCAAGGAAATGAGTTGG
Source organism: Colius striatus (assembly GCF_028858725.1). Lineage (NCBI taxonomy): Eukaryota > Metazoa > Chordata > Aves > Coliiformes > Coliidae > Colius > Colius striatus. The sequence goes on from NC_084762.1 coordinate 2,345,080, forward strand.
GTGAGAATCCACAGCCCAGGTGGTGGGATGGAGCTGGGTAATGAATTTGGACACTGGTAAACCTGAAGCTGAATTTGGACGGTCTTGCCTCAGGAAAAGGGAAGCATTTGTTATATCACAGCCTGGCAAGGAGCTTTATGAGCAATATACAGGTTTAAAGGAGTTGTATTGCTACTGCTAGAACACTGCTGTGCTGTCCCTTTCCTTCCCAAGTCACACTGCTGATATTTTAGCAGTGTAGCCAACAGCCATGTGAAGGGAGGGGAATAAATCTTTTAAGTAAGACTTGTTGCCTCTCCGTGGCTTCCTTGCTCTATGGCCAAGCAGTGCACCTTGTGTTTTGCAGTGTTGTTTCTGTAAGACTGCTCTGGCAGAAACTGAGCTGAACTCTTTCTGCAGCTATGAATAGCCATCAAGCATTGCATGTTAGGACCTACCTTTGAAAAAAGCACATTAAAAGTGGTAAATGATAATACAAGGTGAGGGTAGCAGTAGTGCCTCGCTGTGAAACCTATTTTGCATCTTTTTGTTACCCACTCAATAGCTTGTGAAAATACCAGTGGTTTTTTGCATTTAGTTGAAATCATTTGCAGTCAGAACAGATACCTGTGAATCATATTGTCTTCCTGAGTATCTGGAACTGAGATTCTAATGGCCTGGCTTGGTGATGATTTGGTGTACAAGCTTGTTCCTGGATAGAAGTGCCGTTCCTGATTCGAAGCATATGGAACAAATTCTCATGTGAACAAATAGAGAGCTGGATTTCTTTGACCTGTTGCCAATATTTGTTTAAAATGTCTGATATTCATGAACTTTCTTGCCACAAAGCACATTCACTGCAGCAAGGGTGTAGGGCCTGGGATTGATCCATCCTCCTCCTTTTACGGCATCAGGCATTCTGTAAGATGAAGCAGAGTGGGAACCACGTTGCTACAATGTTAGTGGGAAAATAAACACAAGCTAAGTGAATTCATTAAAAACATTAAACAAACATTTACACAAAATCTTCTGCAGTATTTGCCTACCTCTCAGTCGAACCACTGACCTAGAAGGAAACGCTCCAAGCCAAAGGGACTCAAAACCATTTACATTGTTGTTCTTGCAATAATAACCTTGTGGATTTTAATACTTTCAGAGCATTTTATTGTTGTTTGTGCACTACCTGGGGCTTTCTGAACTCATTATGGCTGCCATTATTCTGTTTTCCTATATGAGAAATGCTCATCTGCTTTTTTTTCTGGTAATCTTGTATCGTTTCCCATACTATTTCCCTACATCCTATATTCCGTACTTTGTATTAGAGATGAGTGATATAATAATAAGCAGTAAACCTTATTGTCACTCATTTGCCTGAACAGAGACTATTCTGCATCTGGAAGGGCACCAAAAAATGCTAATAATCACTTGTAAAACCCAGACGTTGGGTGCTGTTAGTCTCCTTTGTCACAGAAGACATCCTCATTTACATTTGTATCTTCCTCCTTTGCTGCCTGCACAAAGAGAAGTGCAGACGCTGTGATTACTGCAACTTGCAGCCCTGCTGAAGGCTTGGAGGTTTCTCAGAGCCCCTTGTGACAAGTGGTTCTTGAAGTAAGGAGGGCACTCTGAGCTCCCAAGGAGCAGATACTTGCTGGTTAGTACAGGGCTCTTAAGCTTTGTCTTCTTTTTAGGCTGTGGAGCAATCCTTGGGCATCGCATGAGCGCGGTGCCAGCAGCTTGCAGAGTGAAATAGCTGAAAGGGAAGCATCTTTCCAGGAAAGGCTGCACTGGGATTATGCCAACCTGAAAGCACTCCAGGGCCAGGTACCAAACCCTCTGTTGAGGCAGTCTGGGTGGCAGACCCACAGTTGGATGCTTTTGGCCAGTTCATTTATTTCTGGGAGCGTGGATGGAATAAAGGGACGGGTTTCCCCAATACCTTTATGTATAAAGAAGTGTTCCTGCATCCTTCCTATCCTGCTCTGTAGGGGTTCAGGTACTCATAGTTAAACAGCAGCTAAGACACCACTTGCAGGCATTTTATTGAGACTGTTGATGTCCCTGCTCTTCTCCACTCCTCTTATTTGCCAAGTCACCACAAGCATTTATCAGCAATTTCTGTGGAGAAGTGGACCTGCAGCACTGGGCTAAAGATAGATGTGAAAGCGTAGGAAAGGAGCAAAGAGAGAGATCAACCTCTGCTGTAGCAGAGCCTTTATGTGCACTTTCATCTGGGATATTGCAGACATAGATTTATTTTTCGTTGTTCTTTTCTTTCCCCCACCACCCAGAAAACATTGAGACATTTCTGAGACATAGCACTTATTTTGTTTCTAGAAAACATTCACTTTAGGGCCACTTATTTTCTACAGACTTGCATAAAGCTTTCCATAATGGGTAGAAGTTGATACTTACCTTGGGACACATTAGACACTTTCTGCTGGCTTACATTTGGCCCCGTTTTGTGACTAAGAAAGCAATGGTATTTGCAGGACAGAGAATTAAAGAGAGAGTGTCTTTTACATCAGAAGGAAATTACTTTTCAGACAGATTCAGTTTTGGACGTCCTGCAACTGGAAATATTCTGCACTTGTGTCTTTTTCCTTAGTTCAGATTTGGTAACACCAGTGGGTATAAAGCACACTGGTTTTAGTGTTGAAGGACATTTGTAAAGATAGACAAGGTGTTATTTATGTCACTAACTTCCAAGTGTAAGACACCAACTTTGCAGCTTCAACAGGTGATGAAAAAAGATAACTTGTACACTTATGGACTTTTAGCTGTGGTCCAGTAGCCTTGTGCAAAGACAAGCTGGCTTAGTGCTGCTGTCCTTATTTCAAAGGACAGCATATGATGGAATGGCTGTAGAGGAAGAGATGTCTGGAGGTCATCTAGTCTGACAGCTGCACACAACAGGGTCAAACAGAAAAGGTTACTTAGGGCCATGTCTGAGAAGAGCCTGGGTCTGTCTTCTGTGCTGTCCCAGCCTTCCCTTCAATGTTTATACATTTTAATAAAGTCCCCTCATGAGGTTTATTCTGCACAGGCTGAACAGTCTTGGATGCTCCAGTCATCCAGGCTGGGATGCTTTTGATGGCGTATCCTTAAAAGTTGTGGAAAGCAATGTATAAACCTGATCTAGGTGGACTTGCTTCTGCAAGGGGGTTGGACTAGATGATGTCTAAAGGTCCCTTCCAACTCCTACCATTCTATGATTCTATGATCAATGCTATTTGATAGTATTTGGGGACCCGTCTCTGGACTGTGCTCAGTTCCTCCTACACAGGGCACTCCTGGTGCCTGGTGCAGTTCCATGAGTATTGTTGCTATGGTGGTAGTTAACAGCACTATAGATTAAGTGTCTGTTCCTAGAATAAGTTACAGCAGAGGATATGTGGTGGCATCATTCACAGCAAGAGGAATCACTGTCCATGTGTCTACACGTGTGCAAGCACACTCTGGGAAGAGTAAGGAATTACTCCATAAGAGAATTCTCCAGAAAGTTTATTTTGCATTCATCTCTGGTGGGTTTTCCTCAGTATGTGTACTATAATGCTGTTGTCTGGCAGAGCCCAAACTCTCATCAGCTGTCTCCACATCTCCAGGCCTGCGTGCAGCCTCCGTGATTGCCTTAGCAAGGCACCCTGCTGCTTGTCAGGGCAAAACCCACTGCCAAAATTCCTTCCACCAAGTCTCATACCCTGCATCTGCCTCCTTTCCCCCCCCCTCCCACAACCCCTCTCACTCCTTGTCCCAAAATCTGACTTGCATTAACAGCTGGAAGAGTTCATCTTCTCAAGCAGGATCTGTGTCTTTCCACCAGCAGTTTAATTTACTGCGCTGGCAAGCTGAGAGCACTTGCACACAAGGGCTTAGGAAGAACAGGCATATTCTCCCACAGCCTGCCACAAATGAATTCACAGAGCAGTACACAAAGTAATGCAGCATGACCAACCATCAGCCAACCTACTGAAACCCAGCCTGGCCTAAGACAAAGCCAGCAGCAGGTCTTTGCTCTAGGCATGCTTCATCCCAAGTCACTGCACAGTTAAAGTATTCTTTATAAAGGTTTATAAATATCTAAAGGGCAGGTGGCAAAAGGATGGAGCCGGTGATGGGACAAGGGGTAATGGGGACTAGCTGGAATGCAGAAAGTTCCACTTAATCACAAGGAGAAACTCCTTTGGTCTTGAGGTGAATGAAGAGCAGAACACTAGTCAAAGACCAACAAACTGCCTCTTTGGACAGATTGGAGCTGGCAGGTCTTTTCACCTAATTTGCAATTAGGTGTGACATAAGTGATTTAATGGTTGGACCTGATGATCTCAAAAGTCTTTTCCAACCTACATGATTCTGTGATTCTATAAGTTTTTAATTAATTTTTGTTTTCTAAAGACATTTTAGTCTGTCTGAAGATTCAGTCAAGGGTAAGAGGTGTTCTGTGCTGATCTCCACAGGGCTGGTGCAGACTTGCACACTACCACCAAGAACATCTGAGCTGCTCTAAGCTATGCTGGGAGGACAGAGCCCCACTTCTGCTCTCCCCACATCATCTCTTGCTTGCCTGTGGTGGGATAGAATGAAACTCTGTTCAGGAGAAGCTTTCAGCTCTAACTTTAAGCAAATCAGTATTATCACAGCCCTGACATGTTTTATCTCCTGGGTCAGCTGAGTAGAATGCAGTTTACAGGATGTGGTTTGTTAGTGATTTAAAATTGGACATCCTGTTTGCTTTGCATGGATATCAGTCTGTGGTAGCAGTTAAAAGCAGGGTTTTCTCAAGGGTCTCTGGCCAAACTCTTCTTTTTCCCCTGTGCCCATGCACTTCATTGCTTTGGGTGGAACTGTGCCAGATTACATCAGCTGAGGATCAGGCCCAGACTTTACAGTGAGGAAAAGAGAAGTGAAAACGGCAGACAGCTCTACTCACATGAAGTTAAATATAAATTCAGACTTTTTCTCTCACACACACACACATAAAGATGCTGAAATCACACAGGAGAAGTTCCTCTCCTACCATCTGGCAGAGGATAAAAACCACCCAGACCCATGCATTGGCTCTGTTAGAGGCTCTTTTTGGGCAAGCACACCAGATGTGCACGTTTACCTTTCTGCTGCCTGTGCTGGGACTGTGCCTGGCAAACAAACATCTCTGTGGGCACTTGCAGTGTGATGATTCTCCTCTGTTGCTGTTCTGTACGTGTACCTTCACGTGGTTCTTCAGTTTTAGGGAGGGTCAGATGCTCTGGACAGGTATCAAGTTACATTACAAAAAGGCTAAAAAGGTGTGGAGGGGCTTGGTTGACTTTATCCTCCAATGCCTCAAAGATGGACAAGAGGGAACTTTATAAGGCCAGCAATACTGTCAGAAAACCAAGAGGTAGTGTAGAAGAGAGTGTTATATGTTGAAAATCTGTGTTTGAGGGAGTGTGAGGACACTATCTTTGTCCAGAAAACTGTGCAGCAGCACGTGAAACCCACTTGTATGCTTTAGAGGTGCCGTATCATTGGATGGTATTTTGTGCAAACAAGCTGGTAGCTCACACTACCACCGACTGTTCGTCCTACTTTGTCAATAGGATCTGTGGCTCATACAAGGAAAGATCATTGAATGGACTTGCTGAGAATCCCTTGGCAGATGAGGTATTTTTGCATGTTTAGCTGCAGCATCGTGTCTGCTCGCTGTCCCAGCCAAAAGTGCCCACTGACTGTAATGTCATTTCTGAGTGCTAACTGCTAAACGTAAGCAATACCACGCACTTAGTCCTCACAGAAAGGCTTTTGAAACCTATGCCACAAAACTAGTGGCTGTTCCTTTCTTTTTGGCTCCAATCCATCTCCTGTTTTCTTCTCTTTCCCTTTTCCTCCTGTCTTATTTTCTGTGTGGTTTTCTTTTTCTGCCTGCTTTTGCTTTCCCATTCTAACCACGTCTTCAAGTTTCACTCCGTCTTGTGCAGGGAAGTTTCTCTTTAGTCTCTGTACAGAGCTGGCAAAGGGACAGCTTAATGCAATGAGCTGTCTGGGGTAGAAAATGCCCGATTGCAGGATCAAAGTTCTTCTTGAAAGAGACAGAAAGTCAATGTTATGTAACGTCTGAGTTTCTGGTGACCTCCTGAGCACTGAAACGGGAAGAAGGATGAGCTCGTGATGATGAGGCTAGTCTGGGATCTAGTGCCCTGGTTCAAGTCCCCTCTGTGCTGCACACTTCTCTGTGAGTCTCAACAAGTCCCTTGCAGCCTGATGGATTTTTGGATATCCATGCAGACCGTGGGACTTTCCACAAGTGTGTGACGAGTTCTGAAAAGCCGCCTTCTTTAGCACCAAAATACTCTTCCACTAAGTGGGTGTATTCTTTTCCCAGTGCCTCCATTCTTTTCTGTGAAACAGTGATTTCTTGCCTTGTAGATGAGACAAAAAAGAACGTTGGTGGTGGAGCTGTGCAGACAGTGCTGCACTATATGGGTGCCATAAGGAGGAGAGAAAGTTCTGCTATATTTAGCTCTAGGGCACGGAGATGCTCATGCCTAGCTTATTTAAGGCCTGGTCTCATGAGCCCCCTCTGAAATAAATAAACAGCTCTTGCATGTGAAAATTAGCATTATGTATATTTGTTTAAAACCAGTGGATTCTTTTTTTGGTGATGAGAAAAGGATAGATGTTAAAATACCCCGGCACAAACACTCTCAAATATTTCTTTTGGCACCGGCGGGCTCTTTTTCGGTTGGTTTTTGTCAGCCACGTTTCCTTTCTGAACAGAGGTTACATGCAACAATTGGATGAACAATTGTAGAAAACTCTCAGGGGGGCACTCTTGAAGACAAGCCTGTATGAGATCATGTTATGAGTGTGGCTTGGCTGTGCTTTTATTCAGTAGGTGATCTCATTCATTTAAGGCACTAATCATTTTAACAGGGAATAGCTGCAGCTAGCCAAAAGTATGGCAAACGAAAAGCGATCTTGCAAGATTTCCTGTGAGTTTTGCACAGAAATGTCCGTTTCTGTGCTAGCTGATTGGACACAAACTGGATACTGCTGCTTAGATAAACGAATAAAGAAAGTCTAGTACGAGCACATGAGATTATTTACTGCAGTGACGGCTCGACTGGCTTTATTGTTTTCCTCTAAACATGCGTTTTATATCCTGCTTTTAGATTGTTAGCTTTTGGGCAAGAGAGCACGTAAACATCTGCATTTCTGCAATTTCCCTCTCACTGTGGGTCTTGCTGAGGCCTCTGGATACTATCCTGATAAAAATATTAAATACAATCTAACAGATGAAATATCCTGGGACAGGTTAGCCCATGATTACCCCTGCAATGCCTACAGAGCATTTCCTCCAGTGCTCCTCAATAATGAAGAAATCCCTGGCCAGACCAATTATTTACAAGTTCCAGAGGCAGTACAGGCTCCTGACTAGAAAACTTACCCGGGCACAATCAGCTGCAAACTTTGAACTGCCTCTCAGAGCAAAAGAAAAAGAAATGTTTACAGCCAGAAATAACAAGGCTGGGAAGTTAAATTAGAAGCAGGGACCAAGAAAGGCTTTGCCTAATTCTGGTTTCAATCAGTGACTGCAGCAGTCATCGGGAGCGGGCGCTGCTGTGGGTTTGGGAATAATGACTTTATTTTCAGTTAGACAGAAGTTGTTGGCTTGACCCCATTGCTGACAACCAGTCTCCCCTAAACACCCCACATGGGGCCAGATCCTGAAGTCCTCCTGCCGTTTCTATCCAAACCCCTTCTCGCTGCAGTCAAAACTTGAGCAGACACAGCCTCAGGATTTGGCCTACACCTAGTGCAGACCCTTTTTAGTCTCTTAAAACCAACATAGAAAAAAACAAATCCCATTGCCCAGGTTTCATTTTCAAGTCTCAAACCCCTCTGCATCATCAGTCTGTTTTTTTTTCTGCATTGAGTGGGATATAAATTCAGAGTCTTTCCACTGTTAGCTTCTTGCATCTCTTGGTCTCAAGTTTCCACAAAGTAATAGATTCCCAACCTTGACCTCGTGTAGCAGGGACAGCATATTGTGTAGGAGCTTGTCCTGCCAGGGGTGTGGAGCAGCTTGGGAATACACGAGATCTCCCTCGCTGAAAGCAACCAATGTAGATGTTACTCAGCTTCTTGGAACAAGTAGACCACGTTAGCTTCCCTTGGGCAATCTTCCCAGTCTGGCTTTCCCAGTGCTCAGAACCAAATCTTCCAGACAACCCACCACAATGTGTCTGAATATATGATTTAATAAAGCACCAGGGAGGTGCAGAGCTGAAAGGGGCAGCAGCCTCAAAGCAGAGAGGCTAACAAATGCATGCACAGAAAACCAATGCAAGGAAAGGTGAAATTGCTGCTCTCCAACAAGAGGAGAGATTGGCTGTTGGGTATGATGCAGCCAGAGGGTATAGCTACCTGGAATTCTGGAAGGTGTGTGTTGATCAGCTTTTGTTTCCTCACTTTCTGTGGTTTTGTCCTCTTAGGAAACTTCATCCCAATGTGCCTCAAGTTCCCCTTTGTTTAGGTGCATCCCCAGGGAAGCTGTATCTTACTGGAGAGGCTGGCACTCCCAGACACCAGTGAAATGTGAATAATCTCTGTCATGTGGTGCTTAATGTCTCCAAGTAACTCAGTGGAAATGATTGATTTCCTTATTATTTTTTTTCCTTCTCAAATAATGACTTCTTAGCAAACACAGAATGAATCTGGATTTCCAATCCCCACCTGATTGCTCTGTATTATCTCAATAATTTGCATCTGAGCTTCATTAGATATCTCAGTGTGATATCTGTCCTGAATAGCAGTCAAGGAAATCTGAGGTTGGTGCAGAAACCAGAAGAATTTGCAGCCTCCTTTTAATTTGAACCGATTTGGTTTCTCTTGCCATCAAATTGAATTAGTTTAGTTCAGAAGCAGTGGTACTGTGTTGCTATGCACAGGTTTATCTTAGTGAAACTTTCTTGCTGCTCTGAAAGTGGCCTTCCCCAGTGATAATGGATCTGCCTGCTAGGCACAAGGCAAGCCTTTGTGCACTCTTAGAAACAAATTTCAATGTTAAATGTGCTTTTCCTGAGTCCCCCATGCCTGCTGCATTTTGAGCTGTATGCTTCTAAAACACTTCCATGGATTTAGGAGCCCGAGTGTAATGGCACTGTGTGTTGGGCTGCAGCTAAAGGATTTAATAGGAAAATAGGCTGAGCTGTTGGAACAAGTATTAGAGGGTCTTTTAAAGGCAGAGCTATTACTGCTGGCATTGTTCCAAATGATTCCAGCATGTGCCTTTTCAAAGGGCTAATAATTAAAACCTGGTTTTGGTGTTTTTTCCCCTCCATCAGTCTCTCATGGTAAATGCAAGCACTGTAGGGGCAAATTTGGCACCCCTCCCTTTGTAGCAATCTAACTTACAACTAGGGCTCAATGCCACCAAAAAGCATTCCAAATAGAGAGGAGAGAGAGAGGGGGACTCTGATAAGTGTAACTTTTGCTTTGGAAATGGGACCCTGAGTAACTTCTCTCGCTGCTACTGCATAATCTTTGCACCTCTCTAGTGCAAAATGAATGACATCTCTAGAGTCTGGAAATTGAATTTAAAGTAGGTTAGTAAATCAGGGGAAGTGGACAAATATAACAAAGATACACACGCTCTGAGTACTGCACAGTGTGTTCATGTAACTCCTCTGAATGCCTTGTAAAGTACTAGCATCAGGGAAAGAAGAATAATTAAGTAAGCTATTAATAACTCAGGGAGACTCCTTGTCCCAAATGTACTTTTATCTTATAAATGTAAGGTCAATCCTAAGAACAAAAAGACATTAAAAATTAATGCTACAGAGAACCCCTGTCCCTTGCCGCTGCTCCAGCTGGCTTTGAAAGGTAGTATTATTTTCTTTAATAACAGCTTAAAAAGGAGCATAAATAAAAACCCATGGAAATACACAGAATATTGGGGTCTAACTTGAACAATTGCCACCACTTTCAGCGAGCTTTCCATCATGCTAAAGGTGATTCTTACAAAACAAACATTTGCATCATTTGAGAGTGAGGTAAACTCTGATTCCACTAGCAATAGCTTTAACCATCCAGCTAATATAAAGAATTGCTATTTTTGAATGTCCTTTGGAAGATGTCACGTAAAGCAGGGAAGGAAGGCAACAAGAACTGATTTTCTCTGACCCTTATTTAAAATGTTGCAGCTTGAAGGAACGTTATCAATGATTTCTTTTCTTCAGCCTTTTAAAATACTCTTTTTGTTTATTCCTCTCCGTGGCTTTGAGCTGACCTTTAGAGTTTAGAAAGCAAAAACTGGCTGTATTACTGTTTTGTTTTCAAGTCCCCTCTTCATCTTCCTGCTTAAATAAAACTGGATTCAACTCACCTAACTCCAGGCATCCAATTAAAAGTACCTTGATTCAGAGTATGGTTGGTCCACTTGCCTCTTTCTGCCAACTGATACAGATACGTGCTTTCTGAGGGTAATCTCAAACCACTCAAGTTCCCTCTGGAGGTGTCCCATCTCTCTGTCTTGATGACAGAGTGTACTTAGGGTGATATTGTGCCTTGGCTGTGTATCTCTTGTGTACCTAAAATTAGATAGAATTTATCTAAGAGGCTTTATAGTTTAATTTGGCATCCCATAGTGTATTGGTTGTTGGCAAGGAAGCATTTTCCTTTTGTTTTTAAAAAGCAGTGTGTGTGAAATGTACTTGTGTGCTTTTATAGATATATATATGTATAAAAATATAGCTGAAGGAGATTTGTATGCAGAAATAGAATCGAAAGGGCAGGTGTCCCCCTGAGCCTGCCTCAGCATAGCAGAATGACTAGAGGGTCTGCTGAGATTCCCCTTGACAGGGCAGCCTGCTGTCTTCTTTCTCCAATAACATCTTTTTGCCCTATAGCATCTTCTCACCTTCAGTCACTTGTGTTTCCTTTGCAAAGGATAAAGCACTTGCCAGCTACACACACTGATAGTTCTCATTTTTTTTCTTTCACTTTTCTAACACCACAATTACCCCAAATCCCATGAAAATCCTAGACTGGAGAAAGTGGGTTTTTTATAGTAGCTTCAACTCCTGCCAGAGTTCATCTGTCATCCTTTACACTATGGTCTTAAATCACTTACCCAGGAAAAGTCAATTTATTGACTAGCCTATGTTCATTTCCATGTAGAGAAAGTATGGATTAGCTACTCAAATGCATCTCTGAACTCTTAGTGATATTGGCACATTTGCTTAAGAGATGCTGCTATTAAGGCATTCCAGCCCTAGGTAGCTCACATCACCCGTGGCATTGGCTTCAGGAGGACATACTTGCTCTTGCCAAGAGAAAGAGGGAGAAATGGCGCCTCATTGCCTATCACTTTTGAAGAGGAAGGTTTCATCTCTGTCTGTCCAGACTCCTGCCCCTCGGTTGTCCACGTGGGGAATCTGGTTGGGGCAACACACACATCCTCCTGCAGCACCCAAATCATGGGGTGCTGGGGAAATCCCAGAAACAACTGGGTCTACCAGAGGTAATCAAAGAGAGAGAGAGATGACAAATGATGCTACTGTTAGTTAGTTTGTTAACGTGCGCAAAGTACTTGGTCACTTACCCAGCAGCAAGGATGTCCCCATAAACTAAGCAACCTACTTCTCCTGAGGTTTTCATAGGAGAAAAATATAACTGTACCTATATGGAAATGCTTGGAGAGCAGCCCAATACTTTAACAGCAAAGAACCCTCCTAGCATCTGTATTACTGATTTTGGACTTCCTAGCTGTGAGGTGTGAATCTCCTGTGTAGCAAATACAAAGCTTCTAGAAATAGATCTCCTTTCCTTTGGCTAACTTTTTTGTGAACCCTTAGAAGTGGCCCCTCTAAAGGCAGGAAACTATTGGACTAGGTAAGTGGAAAAAAATAAGTTCCTTAAAAGTTTAATTAGACCTTTCAATGTATTGTAATATATTATTATTGGGATGAGAACAGAATAGGAATCTAGATTGCATTAGATAGTTAAGTACCTTTAAAAAATAGTAATTTGCTTTATTTGGTAATGAATAGTTAATAATTACTTCATACTGAACATAGAGTTTTCAAATGTGATTATATAGCTTAGGTTTCCAAATCATATATTTAGATTTATACTTTGCAATTAAGAGCCTAAATATAGTTTAAATATGATGGCATTTACTTCCTTCATATCCATGTCACTTTGCAAGCTGAATGCGCTGTAAAGATCTTCCTCCAGCTTGGATTATCATACTCTCTTTTAACCACAGTGGGTCCAGCATGAGAATTTCAGCTACCAAAGCTCCCAGGGGCTGGGAAATTTCACATTCTGAAATGAAACAATGCATCCAGCTCAGCTTTCTTTCCAGCAGTGACACGTGTATGCCAGTGTGGGGTTTTTGTATCCTCTCAGCGCTGACCTTGCTCTGTTCCTGCTGGAATATAATCTTTTCTTAGAGAAGTCTTCAGAAATCCCACCCTCATCTTATTTTACTGTGCATCCAACATGCTGGGGAGGTCTTCTTGTGACAGTGCTTTAACACTGTTTAAGCTCTGCATGGGTAATAAAGTGTGGAAGCATCCCTCAAAGCAATGTATTACGCTCTGCTTCAGTCTGGTAGGAGAACCCTGAGATGATTGTAAACCAAACATCTGCATTATTTTGGAGTTTAAAGAGCTTAAAGGACTGCTGGTTTTGAACATCCAAGAGTCCTTTGGAGGATGTCATACAAAGCAGGGAAGGAAGGCAACCAGAACTCATTTTCTCTGCCCAGGGTACTGTGGGACTGAATCATTGCAGTCAGGTTGGGATGGCATCCAAATTAGCCACAAGTACTTTCTGCTCTTGGTACAGGCTCAGCACCTACATGTGATACATCTTCTGGTGTCTGTCTTCTGTGCTCCTGGTTGTTTTTTATCAAAAGCCTCATTGACTCAGGGAGGTTTAAGTTCTTTCATGATTCACCAGCTTGTCAAACCTGAAGTTGTTTGGAGCAGACTCTTTTCTGTTTATTATTCTCTTCCTGAGATATGTAGTGCAGCTCACAATATATTAGCTTATGGTTTTGGAGAAGTTAAACCACCAACTAGACTAGAGTACATCTGATGGGATGGATAAGTGGGTTAAAACAAAAAATCCCTGGTATGTTTTTGTTACCTTCTTTGGATAAACATTTAAATGGAATTTAACCCATAGAGATGATTTTCCTGTGTTTGCAGTAGCAATATTACCCTTTTAGTGAATCAATAATGAAAATATATGCCACTCATGCATGAGTTATCTATGTGGAGGCATTTGCTATGTAAGTCTTTACATTAAGATGTCTTAGAAATGCAGTCCATATCAATAATTGATTCTTCACCATACAAGCCAGACCATCAGACCATTTTTTTTTCCCAACACACTACTGCATTATCAACACACTCTGCAGAACATGTCCCTGCTCATAACTCAGACTGTTCCCTGGCCTCCTTGTTGTTTCAGTTATTGATGCCCTGCTACATAAAACATTGGTATATGGATAGGCAGAGTGATCTATGTACTCACAGGGTGCTTAGTGATGTCTATTGATAATTGTGTGTCCTGGGATGGAAGAGTAGGTATCCAAATAGGTAGACATTGATGACTATTGATATTCAAAATACCAATATTGGTATGCATTAATAGGTATATGTTCCATGTTACTAAACTTTGATGATTATCAAAGTAACAGTAGCATTGATATCAAACTAAATATTGATCCATCAATATTACTAGGTATATTGTTATTGTTGATAGGTGACAATATTGATATTTGTGATACACTGGGTATTTGTGAGGTAGTGAAATTGTCAGGTCAAGTTCCCTGTCACTATTGATAGGTATCAAAGCCTACCAGCATCAATAGCTATTGTGTTGATAGATATTGATAAGCTTTAATAGCTCTGTGTTTTGACCTTTCATTTTAATAATGATATCAAAAGATCTCAGTCTTTATTAATGCTCATCAAATTCCAAATCAATACCCAAAACAATAGGCTTAGCTGCTTATCAATAGTATGGGAATCGAGAAACACCAATTTATATTGATATCTCTTGATATCAATACCTATCAATAGGTATCCAAACCTTGATATATTCATATAAAAAGGTATCTATATTGGTAGATATTAATGCCTATTGACAGAAAAAGTTTCCAGTGCTTATTGAGAGATATGTTAACTCTTATCAATGACTAGTGATAGGTACTAATATCCATAGGTATCGATATTGATAGGTATCAGTGCCTATGGATGTAAGCTGTTAATATCTATTAATATTGACAGCTTTTGATGCCTACCAGTATCGAAAGGTATTGACACTTACAGATACCAATGCCTCTTAATGCCTGTCAGAATTGAAAGGTATTGTTATATAGATCTATAACTGTTATCAATAAGGACAGATAACAGTCCACATTGTTGCCTACTAATATCAATAGGCACTCATTGATGTTGATCAGTTTTGATATCAAAAGGCTTTGATATCTAAAATAGGGTTTGAAATAGGTTTTGAGAGGTATCAGTGAAGGACATGAATTAATATAGATACTTATAGGTCTATTAGGTCTATTGATGCTTAATATTATCAACAAGTATTGATGCCAACACTTGTCAATAGGCATCAATACCTAGCAATGGATATTTACATCCATAGGTAGTCCTAGGTATGAAGTCAAGTGGTACCGATGCCTCTTGCTATGGACATGCAGCTCAAAAAGGATCAATGGCTATCCATAGCTCTTATCAGTCTGTAGCAGTAGATATCAAAGTCTATGGATGCTGGTTGATATTGATACCTATTGTGAGAGATTAATATCTAGATACTCATATATACTTATTTATATTAAAATCTAGATATCCATAGATATATACACTTATTGGTATGTACATGTATATAAACATCTACATACACTGATATCAGTATTGATAGCTATAGGTATAGATCCATGTGTATTGATGTATAGCTGTATGTAAGGCAGAACAGACAGTACATCCTGCTGACTCTTTTAATTAGAGTACACAATGGGGAAAGAAAGAGTCAATTCCCCTTTGCAAAAACCAGCATATGAGTTGCATTAAAAAAGCTGTGTGTGGCCTCCAAACCAGTCTAAAACACATCACTTTCTATCAGCTTTTGTGGCATTAAATTATTGATGGTGTACCATGCCCTTCATGTCTGTGGGAAAAATCACACGCATGTGTGTCTCTGAGAGGCATCTTGGATTGTGGAAACACAAAATCAAGGACAAAAGATCAAACTTTACTTTCTCCTTCCTCAGAAGTATAATATAATGGGGATTTCATTGCCAAGTGGTAACTCACTTTATATGGACGTGTGTGAACTCAGTCAAGATCTTTGTGGTATCAAGGCTACAAGAAAGATTTCCCTTTTGTAGTTGCAAGGCAGAAGCAGTGAGTTGGGCCAAATATTCAAAACTGGGGGATTTCTAGCTTTGTACAATAAATTAATGACTAAGGAGTACAGACTGTTTTGCACCCTGGTATCTCTCAGCAATCAAATAGCTTTGCAAGCACATGGCACTCGCAAAGATGAACTTGAAAAAACAGACCTGAGGGACTTGTTGTTTTCACCTAAGTTTGAGGGGGTGGGTGTAGCAAAAGGATTTAGGTAATTGTGTATGTAGAAAAGGCCAAATCCTTAGGCCATAAACCAGGCACACACCCAATGATGTCAACATGCATGGCTTACGGGGGATGTGTGTGGGGGGAAGGAAATAAAGCAACGTTTTATGACATGCTAAGTGAGAATCTTTGCTTGCCCAGAACGAGGGAAAAGTGCAAACAGGTGCTGGCTCAGCAGGAATGGAAACTCAAGAATAATAGCAGCTTTTTCTTAGGCTCATACACATCCTGAAAGACTAACTTTCTGTCAGTACCTTAATAAAGAATTACCTACTACTCAATCCGCCTCTGTCTGGGTTTTGAGGCTATCTGCAGAAGCTTTTGAACTACTCAATCCAGCCCTGTCTGGGTTTTGAGGCTATCTGCAGAAGCTTTTGACTCTGAGGCTGCTCAACATTATTCCTCCATCTCTTCCTTTCGCTCGTGCACAAGCTGCTGTGAAAGCAGCCCCCCTTCAGTCATGGGAGCTGGGGCCCCACTCTCCTCTGGCTCGCTGGGGAAGAAAGGAGTCATTATTGACACATGCAAGTGATTTGAGAAGAGGCTGTCTACCCCCATAGAAAAAGACTTAGTTGTCTGGTGAATCAGGAAATGTCAGACTTTCTGAAAGGTTAATGGGAGGCTTTAGAAACACATTAAATCTAATCTTGCAGTGTGAATGCTGATGACTTTATGTCAAGATCCTAGAAATAAGGAAGGGCAAGAAGGAATACTTTAGGTGAAAGCAAGCCTTGACCGAGGAGCCAGGAGGGTGCTTTATTGCAACATGCTGTTGAATGTCTCCTTCCACACAGATGTGGCAATCTGTCTGGTACCATGTGCTAAAACAGGACATGCCACCAGAGCACTGGAACTGAAGGCAACACTCAAATCTTTTTGGGTTTTTTAATTCTTCTTTTAGACTTTACCAAAGTTTAATTAAATGAATGACCTGGTCAGCTCTGGAAGTGGAGGAAATTAATATACTTCACAGTTATCTGCTCTAAATGGGCTGCACAAAACCGCAGGGACTGGCAGGGGGTTGTATAACGCTGTTAACATCACCTTTCCACTTCAGAAGGAGTCATCCGTGCCTCTTCTGCTTTGAGCTGAAGAACCATTAAAAATAGAATTCATAAATAAACACATTTTACATGCAACCTTTCCCCCTGCCATTTTACAATCTTCTAGGCATTAACAGATGCAGAAGCATAGGACATATGGGAGCAAGCACTGGAAGTTGGGTTTGTTGGGTTTAGCTGCATAATTGCCATGGTTGTGTGCCACCAGCTTCTTAAGTAGCATCTTCTGACATATCTTCAGGTTTGAATTTGATTTTTGGATCATTAGGGTTTTATTTACTGGTGACTTTCTTTCATTGCCTTGCCGCTTTGGGGGGAGATTTGCCTTTGCTAGTTGTTAGGAGGTTTTTACAACGTGGGCACAATTGGTTAATCCTATAATAGAAACCTGCTGCGTGGAGAGTGCTATTTTTGCTGTATCTTGTAGCATGAGGGAGTTTTAGAAGGGGATACAGCTGCCATTAAATCTATACATCTCAAGGAGTGCTGTTAATAGCTGCTCCTGGTGTCGGGACGTGTCCTGCCGCTCAATTATCCCGTCTCAGGCTCTGAGTAACACCCATCTTTAGTGAATCAATATCCTTACCCCTTCTTTTTGATTTCTTTTTTCCCTCCCTCACTGGAGTCGTTGCTCCTGAAAAGAAACAGAGCCTGTGTCTCCCCTGGGCTGCTGGACACTGGCAGGAGAGCGGTAGGGCTTCCCCCTGGTCTGTGGGCACCTTTCCATGGAAGCCAGGGTGCCAAGGGGCCAGGTGAAGTGTAGGGCAGTGGCTCATCCTGCTGCAAAGTTGGTGTCTGACAGCCTTCAGGTTAAAATGTGCCACTCTTAGGGATTTTACTGTTTTCAGAGGAAGCATCCAAACAGCCTTGGATGTAAGTTATCACTGAGCCTCGTGCTGCACAGCCTCCCCATGAGGTGTTCTGTCTGTGCCATAGCCTCCCTCCTCACAGCCCACAGAAGTGTCCTGGTTCTCACTCATCCTTTTTCAGTAGCTCCTGGCATAAGGGGTGCATTGAAAACATTCTGTGTGCATGAGTGTGAGTGGGGGAGGAGGAACACGTGCTCATCAGGCTGCTCCTTTGGTGTAAAATCCCTACAGCTCCGACAAATGCATTTTCAGAGCCACTCAGTTCTTAGCCCCACCTTGGTATTAGGGTACTGCTCCTACTGTTCTTCTCCCAACACATTCCTAATTGCAATCAGATTAAGCCAAACATGGGAAAATGTGCTTGTGGACTAGATTTATAAGTGTCTGGTCTGTTCCCACGTCAGTTTGATGAATGCTAGGCTTTAGCCCATATGTTACTTTTAAGATTAAAGAGGCAAAATCATACAACAGTGGTCTTGAGCAAGAGCTACATTTGTTAATATATCCTGAAAAATGCACATTTTTTACAGACTGGACATTTATATCAAAGTAGAATGTCTCAGCAGCAAACATCCAAGTATCATTCACCTAAAGGAAAAAATCTTGGCACATCTGTGAATTCATCAAGTCATAATAAAATCCTTAAGGGGTCTGTCAAAGTTTCCATGAATCATCCCAACCTGCATGCACCTCAACCTGAACCCTCTGGGAGAAGGCTGAGGCGACTGCTGCTGATTTATGGAGGCAGACAGCTTGGAGTCTCTGCCAGGGAGTAAGTAAATCGTGGTGGTAGCTGTGTGATAAAAGGGATGAAGCCCAGTCATTTTCAAACGCTCATTCATGCACCCCTTCCAGGAGAGATCTGCAGAAAATAATGAGGTGGTTTATATTCATTCCTACTGACCTACACTTCCACTGGAAAGTGTTCCAAAGATTGACAATCCATTCATCTCTGGCTGGACCATGGGGATGTGCTCAGACCTTTTCTGAGAGTCAGTGCTGCAAGAAAGACCAAAAGTCTCCTGTCCACACACACACACAAGGAAGTCACATCACTGGGATTAAAAACTAGACACCTGGGCAATCTAAACCCCAAATGAGTGGCACCAGGGGAGGCTGAGATTGGAGCTGAGGCAGAACTGTTTCCCTGGTAGGGGTGTCAGCCCCTGTGCCAGGCTGCCCAGGGAGCTGGAGCAGTGCCCATCCCTGAAGGCATCCCAAAGCCATGGAGCTGAGGTGCTGAGAGACATGGGTTAGTGATGACTGTGGCAGGGTGAGGGGAGGGCTAGGACTTGATGATCTTAAAGGTCTTTTCCAACCAAAACAATTCTGTGACCTTCAGAATGGTATTTAGGCAACTGTGCGGGGGCCCTGGGGAAAAAGGGATCTTGTCATCACTTGCTTACCTAGAGGTGACTGTGGCAGCACAGGGAGGGATAGAAAGGGCAGCAGGCCTATGCTGATGCTCACTTCTCAGTTTGGCAATGTCTGTAATATCACAGCAAGTATGGGGAGAGCTGAAGCTTTTAAAGGGAAACACAAGAGCTGCACTGAGAAGGTCTGTAAGAAAACAAGGCTACTAGTCACTGACCCATAGCAAAAATATGAGAGCTCTGCTTTAGCTGCACATGCCCAGCCTTCCTAAAACTCTAAAGCACTTTGGATGATGTGTGTGTATTGTGATTTCAAGAAAAATGCACCTATCTCTGCCCCAATACGATGCATTCAACATTAATACATGATTAATAATGTATCTGAAGTTAATATGAAATTACCATGCGGCAGAACCCACTGGAGCCTCTAGAAATTCTATGTTTCGTGTCTTACCGTCTCAGTACTTCTGTGGTATATGTGAATAGAATCTGTACAACTCTGTCTTATTTCTTCTTTTGGGTTGGGGTAGTGGGATCATATTCAAAACCTCTCTACAGAAGAGACTACAGCTAAATTCAGGCATGTAACTGAATCCAACATGTTGTGTGTCCACTGGCTAATGCCACCTCCCCTAAGTACATATATAAATATATGTGTAGCTACATTTATACACGTCTCCCTGGATATGTGTTTATACGTGTGTTTGCTTGCATATGGCAGTTTCTGTAGATGCAGTAAGCGTTCCTTGGTATTTAAAAGTCAGAGTACTATATGACATCTGTGATCTTAAGAGCTGGATTCACTAAAATTGTGAAGATCTTATGATAGTGACAGCTTCCCAAAGGCAGAGCAGATGTCTGCGGTGCTAGGAAAGTCGATGACTGGGATGGCTAAAATGCTCAGTTACGCTGAGGACTCCCCAGAACTAATTTAAACCCCATTATTTTTACCATAAAATCATATTTTTTTTGGCAAGGAAGGTCTTTTAAAATCCAATTCTTTCAAAAACAATAATTATGCACCAAAAACCGAGGAGGTTTTCAACACTAGACTTATGCCCATGTTTTTTATATTGATGTATGTGGGATTTTTCCCAGAAAGAAATGTGTTTGCCAGCTGAGCTGTCTCAAATATCTCCATGTGTAATCTGTGGCCGTGGAATATTTTTGCAAGCAGTTGAAGGATACCGAAGATAATTGTTTAGAAATACAAAAGAAGTCAGTTAGCAAGCAGACCAGGGGCTGTTCCAGTACTCTGAGCTAAGCTGCTCTCACTCTGCTTTCCTCCCTCTTCGTTGGATATCCTGTGTCTGAACTGTCCTATCCTTTAGTCCATATTTACACCAAAAGGCCTGTGTAGGCAGTATCCCTACTCAGAGAGTTATTAGCTGCTGCAGAGGAAAACGAGGTGACAATATTTCACACTAGCTCAAGTTGGCTTTTTGATGTCATCGATGGATTTTAGTTTAGCCTCCCCTAACGTTTCAACAAAGCTTTTTATCTTAGAGGGTTTTTTTGGGGGGGATGGGGAAATAGTAAGAGGCAAGAGAGTGTACATGTTCTCTCCTCCCCCCTTTTTTTTCCTGTTATTACTTTCCAGTGTGTCCTGCCTGCACAATATTCCTTGAAAGCAAACACTTTATGCAAAGCAGCTGTCTGAGGAAGTTGCTTTTACTTTTCATTGCAGGGTGGCCTATTGAAAAAGATTAACTTGACTGTGATGGAAAAAGAAAAACAAGCTGGAAACATCTGGCAAATTACAAGGCAATGCCTAACATTTTCTTCCCTGTAGGATTTAGCTCAGAAAACATTATACTTAATGGGTGCCCATTTACTAAAAGCGCTAAAGGTTTGGATGCAAGATTTTTGGTGGCTTTTGGTTTGTCTTTTTCCCCTCCCCGAGTTGTAGCTCTGTAATATTTGATCTTATATTCCTGAATCCATAGGAAAAAAATATGAGTACACTGTGCTGTGTTGGAAAAGGTGTTTACTGCTCCAGACTGGCTTGTTGTGTTTTGTATGCACGTGTTTGAGGCTTGAAATATGTGGGAATTAATTTCCTGTGTTCCACGTGACTGAAATGACAGCTGAAAAGTAATTTAGGGATATGAACAAATAGAAGTTGTGAAATGAATGTTAAGAAGTTAAAGGAAACTTTTTGGTATGACTTTTTTAGAGGATTTCCTTTAGTGCATTGGCTAAGAAATAGAAGTTTTATGAATTCTTATCTGTGAGAAGTCATTCTTCATATTCTTGTTTATAAAACAAGAGGGAAAAGCTTTGTGTCCCTTCCATATGTGTGTTTCTTATTCAGGTATCTTGTCACCTAATCTGTAGGGAAAAACCTATTCTACAAAAAAACACCTATTTCATATGTTAAAACAGTTGACATTTGCTAAATTTCATTTCATGATGCAAGTCTGCTCTACCTTAGTAAGCAGTAATTAAGCCTATACACCAGATTTCTTTGGCAAATGGCATACTTGTGAAAAGCAGTGTTTCAGCTCTGATTCTGAGTCCTTGGAAAAGAAGAAATCTGTAGCTTTCTGGATTGCTGTGATCTACACAGATCCTAGAGGCAGAATGTTTCCAATTCATGCTGCTTGCTCTCCAGCAATAGGCAGCATCCAGAGACCAGCCCACGGACTTGTGGCGCTAGTGCTGTGCACAAACCCCTCTTGTATAGGTGGTGCTGCAGGGTTAAAATCGCCTGATGTTTTTATATTTTAGGCATACAGCTTTATAGAAGCAAGAATATCAGTTGCACAAAATGCTGGTGAATTTGTCAGCTTCTGAGAAGGGCTCAGACTAAAGGGAGGGTTGAGCTGATGGTGCAGAGTCACATCCATAGTTCAGTCTGTAGCCCAACAGAACAGTTGACTTGAAACAACCTTTTTTGTTTTCTGAACTTACTTTTCATCTTGATTGAAACAACAAGTAGGCCTTTCCAGATCAAGGATCTGAGTTGTAGCATTCCTTCCCTAAGGGATATCTGTAAGACTGATTTTATGGTTGCACTGAAGGAGAGGTCTCTCTGTCCACATCTGTGACTTTCCTTTCTTTAACCCATTCTTAGCAGCCTTTTTCTTAGTTTTGCTTAGGATTTGTCTTTGCTAATATCCTCATTATATCAGTTTATTCACCAGGTTCTTTTGTTCTCCTGTAAATACAATCCAAATCTTTTTAATGGCAAATGCTTTTTGGAGTATTTACATATATATCAGTGAGTTGAGGAAATGCTATCCTCTGCTTTTGAGGTCTCTGAATTGCACCTGACATTCAATCTGTGAGCTGCTCATCACCTTCTTAGAGATTAAAATGTGATCTTTCCTGTATTTGTCAACTTGTGTCCATCACTAATTAAGTACTTACATGTAAGCAGGCAATGAAATAATGGAATCTGTGAATCATGGAACACATGAACTCCACCTGAGAAAGGCTATATGAACAATTTCTGACAGGATATGTTAGACAACAGCCTGTTTCAAAATATCCAAGTCAAGGGACTGATGCCTGCTAAGGACATAGTTGGAAGGGAAACATTTTGAGCCACAGTCTCCTTGCTGTTTAAGTGCTGACATCTAGCTTGGTGCTGCAGAGAAGGTCCTAGCCTCAAGCAACATGTAGCCTTGGAGTTGACCAACTGGGTCCTCACAATTCATATGAAATTACTACGTCTCTCTCTAAGCACAGCTCATATGTGATTTATCTAGTTATATGTTTATCTAGTGTAAGAGACCCCAGCCAGCAGCAACTGTTAGAATACAGATATGGTAAAA
The DNA here is from genome assembly GCF_028858725.1 of Colius striatus. Classification (NCBI taxonomy): domain Eukaryota; kingdom Metazoa; phylum Chordata; class Aves; order Coliiformes; family Coliidae; genus Colius; species Colius striatus. The sequence continues at coordinate 2,367,785 of NC_084762.1, forward strand.
ATCTGTGTGAAACAATACTTCTGGCTTGGCTGAGTTTTGTTCACCATTTAGGAAGGGGGCAAATTTAGCCCAATACCTGTGTCAGTATTACACTAGGGGTAGAGATCACTTTGTGCAGCATCATTGGAAGACAATCACACTAACCACAGTAGAATAGTCTAAGAGGCACAACCCAACCCTAGGGGCAAAGCTTTGCCTTTCTGCTCTTGGGATGTAACTACAGATTTCAGCTTTTCTTGCACGAACTGGGTATGAAATGCTAGGTATGCTCTAGCAATGTATAAACCAAAGTGAAAGAAACTTTGGTTGGGTGAATCAAAGCAGTTTTAAGACTCAAATGAAATCTTCCCAGCACTGCCTCAATAGTGTTTTCAAACCCTCTGCTTATTTGTAATCTTTTCTGGTGTACAAAGGGTAAGCAATATTTCTTTCCCAATGTTTTCCCTGTCTCAAATGGCACTGCAATTTAGACAATAACATGCAGAGCGCATGATTAATGAAGCTGTACACTGAGGACAGGACATCTGTGGGATCACAAAGAGCTGCTTTGTGTGCATGTTACTGCATGTTCAAGAAACTCCACAAATTGATAATTTGTTAAATTAATTGACTTTCCCTGTGTAATGTTAATGTAACCTTCAGTTGGAAAAGTGCACAGATTTTTAGGAAAGAAAAAAGGCAAGTAGTCAAACCCCCAGAGGGTGACTTAGGTCTGCAGCTCACCACTTTGTCCTTTACTAAGGATATTAAGGATATTAACATTACTCAGGAGTTCTTAAAATGCAACTCATCTTAAGAGGAAGAAAGGGAAGTGTCCTTTCAATTTTTTAGCCCATTTGCAACTGAGTGTAATACAGAAAAATGTGCAGCCTAAGTGTCACAGCAGCAGTGATGGCTGCTCTGTAAGGAGATACACATAAACCAGGAATGGGCCAGACAAGAGTGGGTTTTGTTTTCTGATCTAGCTCGTTGAGAAGGGAAATAAGAAGGAATGATTCCTAATTTAATGATTCCTATAGAAAATCCCAATACAGATCTTTATCTTTGCTGATATCTCTGAGGTGTTGAACTGAGAGTAAAAAAGTCACTCTAGGCTTGAGCATAACTGGCTGGATTCTGACCTTTCACAAAGGGAGAGGAGAACCTGTGTTAAAATAATGGCAAAGAACTCTTTACATACAAGATGTGGCAAGTGAGGCAAGGCTGACCAGTTGCCATGGCTGCAGGGTTACTGCCCTTTCCACATCAGAGGGATGGGCGATGCTTTGCAGGCTGAGAAGTGAGAGAAGGAAATGGGTCTCTACTGGAGAAAAATAGAGAAACTATTCCAAAATGAGGCAGAACAGAAGGTTGTGCAACCTGATTTATCGAAAACTCTGCAGAGTCAGAGCTCTCATCTTACTGGCACAGCATCTAAATGTGAGCCTTGAGCTAGTGCCTATACACTGGCCTGAAGCCACGTGAAAGAGGGAAATATCTTCTTGTGTATGAATCAGGTGAGGGGGGTGTGGGGTTGTGGCATTCAGTAGTTCTAGCAACTTCTCCTCTTTGCTAATTGAGACTGATGACATATTATATCTACTTTAATGCAAACAGGAGTGCATTTTTAATAAAGTCATGGAAAGAAGAAAGTAGCTGAGTGGTGGTTTAATGTCTATGGGATGAGCTTTCAGACTTTCTCTGCTTACAGATAGAGACAGAAATATGGCACTAGGACTCTCAACAGATTTGTTTGGCTCTAAGCACCTTAGAGAACTTCTGTTATTGTAGACTGGCAGCTACCTAACTTTCTTTTTCATGCATTTGGTCAGAGAGATACATAACTCACTAGTGTTTACAAGTACATAAAGTGTAGCTGTCAGGAGGATTGAGCCAGGTTCTTCTTAATGATGTCCAGTGACAGGACAAAGGGCAATGGGTACAAGCTGCAACATAAGAAGTTCCAAAGAAACACAAGGAGAAACTTCTTCAGTGTGAGGATGATGGAGCTCTGGAAGGGGCTACCCAGATGGGTTGTGGAGTCTCCTTTTCTGTTCCTGTGTGACCTACTCTAGGTGGTCCTGCTCTTGTAGGGGGGTTGAACTAGATAGATGATCTTTCGAGGTTCCTTCCAACCCTTAAGATTCTGTGATAACTGCACTGTAGTGTTTTAGTTACCATAGCCAGTTTTTGTAACAGTTGAATTTAGGAGAACAGGGATTAGTAGCAGTTGTTTTTAAAGGATGATACGTGTCAGTTAGTCACTGGGGGAAGGAGCAATGAGAAGCAATTTTCCTTGTAGTAGATGCAGTTCCCTTCTTGCATGCACTCAAAAACATGACTAAATTTGGAAGGTAAGCTTTCCAATGGTGAGCTGTAAAACCACTAGAGATTAACCCCTTAGAATCATAGAATGGTTCCCCAACCCATCTGTGCCACAGGCACACCACTAGCTCTCTCTGCAATACCAGTTACTGCCTATACTGCTGTCGTGGTGTGGAGATAGTCCTGTTCAGAATTCTGAGCTGCAAACATGCTGCCGTGTTGGAGGCCCTGTAAATAACACATACAAACAGATAGACAGCGTGTCTGAAAATTCCCAGAGGGCAGAACCCATTAATTGTGTGTTGACCTATTAAAAAGAGTAAAGTGAAAAGTGTAGCAGCTTCTATTTTACAGCCCTGGATGGGCTCCATCTGGGAGGGATTTCTTTACCAGGTGACCAAGTCTGAGTTTTAATGAATGTCATCAACACACTTTGGTCTTTGCAAAGATGGTGATTGCAGGAAAACGTTAGGAGTCTTGTGGAACTGATAAAAAGCATTCAGCTGATCAAGGCTCATTCCATTTTAGCAGAGCATAACTTCAGGGCATGTAATTAGTAGCATACCCGACCTTGACACTTTATCTCAGCAATCCCTGCAGGCCCACAGATCAAGATCCTATACACCATCCTCCACAGGCATCAGAAAACACAGCTGGTCTCCCTAAGAATCTCAATATTTGGGAAGCGAAACACGTGTAGGACATCATATAGTCTGGATATTGCTACAGCAGAAGAATTGTGAGGCAAAACTGATACACTGCACTTTGGAGGGGGAAAAGTATGTTACCTAATGCAAATGTGCACTTTGCACAGAAAGCAACAGAACATGCTGAAATATTTATAGAGCTGCCACATATTTTGTGTATTGCTTTCTACAAGCCACTGTGTACTCGATTATGAAATGTGTTTGTCAAAGCAGTTCAATATCGAAGTAACGCGATGCAATATAGCTGCCTTCCTTTACTGGGTAATAAAGCTTGGATAAAGTGGAGTGGTAACACTTAGTGGTCAGCTGTTGTTCCAAATTTACCTTTCTCTCTTTCCCTCTTGTGTCAAAAGACATTGCAGGTTACTTGCCAACTTTTCAGAGCATTGCTGTTTTTCATCTCAGCCTGTTGATGATACTTTGAGAATTAATAATTACCATAAATAAGAAGTTGTAGGTAATTGCTTATTACTATTGCACAAACAGCTTACTAAGACATTTCCTTTGCCTCTGAAAGTGTTTTGTAGATTTTATGATGCCTGAGACAAAGACAAGGCTTTTTTACTTCCTTCTATAAACAGGGCTGAGCAGATGAAATAATAATACTGGAAGGTCAGCAGTTTTAAAAATAGCTGGGGAAATTAGACAACTAAACTAAGTTAAGGAAAGAGGACTGGTGGTTAGATTGTATCCAAATTAGATCCTACTAAATTGCCTCCTGATGAGTAGCTAGAGTCAATAAACACTTCTGAACATCTTGGTCAAACGTCTTGTGGGCAAATCGCAAAACACCAGGACGCAGCTGTAATTGTCCATGACTCAACGAACGTTAACGAGGAACAACTCAGGCTGAGAGCACTGGTGTTGAAACAGCCTCCCAAATTGTTTTGGAAAGGCAGCAAGCCCGTTTTTCATAGGGATTTAATAACAGCTTCTGCCTTAGCTGTGTAACGACAGCGATTGGAGGGAAGGAAAAAAACACAAAGGAAAAGGAACTTCTCTGAGAGATAGATGCTCATTGAAAATCTATCGTGGCATCAACTCATGGAGACTTACTTCAGTGCCAAAGAAAGAATTCAAATGGAATGTGTGTGTGTGTGTGTTCAGATAATAGACAATAGAGTTCTAGGGTCCCTGCATCATTTTTATTTACTTCTCCGATGGTTATTAATGGTAACAATTACTTTTATAATGATTTGGGGATATGCAGGAACCCTCTCATGTTTCAACAAGGACTTCACATGATGATGTTTTTACATACAAAAGAGACACCCACTTGTCTTTTCATGCAGTGAGACAGCCCAGCATTTTCTGCATAAATTAGAAAGAAGATTATTGCCATTTAAGCCATAATGTTGGTGGCTAAGAGCTATTTAAACATTTATCTTGGTTTGATGTGCTTTCATTGGCAACTAATACAGTGGGGAGTTTGAGAGAACTGAATGGAAAAGGGAAATCCTCATTGCCTGTTAGGAGAAGGCTTAGATTGAAGATTGGGAAGAATTTCTGCACCAAGATGGGGTGTTGTGAAACAGTGGCACGGGCTTCTCGGGGAGGTGGTGGAGTCCCGATCCCTGGAGATAGTGTCAGCCATGGAAATGAGGTGCTGAAGGACATGGGTTAGTGATGGGCTTGGCTTTCAGAGACAGGCAAGGGACAGACCTTTCTTCACAGAGCTTTTTCTTGGTGATTAGTGTGTTTGGGTAACTATGGAAGGCGCAGAACACCTGGGATGGGTTGAAATGAGAATGTCAGACCGTGGATGGCATGAGTAAGCTGAGTGATGAGGCGCATTTTGGTGGAAGCTGGTAAAGCCGAGGATGTAATGAGTGCATTTAAACATGTCATCTTCTGCAGAATACAATGCAGAGAGTTCAGGGAAGTGCTATTAATATTTCAGCATGCATATTTTTATATGAAATATACATCTTGTGTATACAAAGTACATTTTCAGGAGCTCGCTGATTTCTGAGGCTAAGATATAAGTGTCCCAGCATTAAGCCTGAATATTTCATTACATCATAAATATCATATGTTTCAGTATATAACTGAAGACAGATAACTAAATATTTGATTTTATGCTATCCATAATGACCTCTCAGATGAAGAACTGTTTTCATCATTGTGACCCAATTACAAGTGCAGTGAAAAAACTGACAATAGCTTGAGATCCAGTAAAAATGTGGCTACATTAGTGTTGGATGTTGTTGCAGTGTAGTGATAGCTCTGTTGCAGTCCATGTCCAGCCTTTATCATCATCAAAACTGCCCTACTGCTTCCAGAATAACAGGCAGTGATTCTCTGAAAGCTTTCCTAGTTGAGGCTTGCTTAGTATGTCAAGTTCTTCATCCACCTCAGATTACTGAACTGCCTGTTCTGTGCACTGCTAGCTCTCCATTTCGTTCCTTCCCTCTCTTTAAATGGAAAATACCCCGTCTTCCCCTAGCAATCAGCTACCTAAGTCACTAAATATCTTGGGACCACTTGGTATTCATAGGCTACTGTTCGTTCCTGCTCAAAACACAGCTAGCTTTGTATTTATGGCACTCTAGCAGATTCCAGCCTTTATAATAAGAAGTAGTTTCAGACTGCAAACTTCATATGACTACTTATATTTTTGTTCGGGTGTAGAAGTATTTATATCCAGGGCAGTAGCCCAGCTACAGTAGAAATAAAGGCAATGGTTTATTCACTCTGTCTGTCTACAGTGATTTCATCAGCAGTGTATGATTGGACTCTGTCCCCTCCTCATTCTTTCATTGCAGTGTTAAGTTAGACCAGTGAAACTACTTCACACTTTTTGCCTGTGGGATAGCCTGTTTGGCATCTGCTGCAAGTCTCAGAGCAATGCTACTGCAGTGGGAGTGGGAGACAAAAGATTTCTCCCTAAATCTCTGCAAAACAGCTAATGATGCTCTCATGATGGAAAATCTTAAAGCCATGACGTGTCTGTAGTGACAGCACTGCAAAGGAAAACTAAGGCAAACCCAATGGAAATTGAGATAAGATTGAACCAGAAGGATATTAGCTAATCAGTAGAATAAAATTTTACCTGCTATTAGGTCCTCATCACTGTGTGCACTGTTAAGGGCAAGACTGACAGAGAACAATCTTTCATCAGGAGCTTTGGCTGAGGAGACGTTGTTCTGCCTGGTGTCCTTAGGCAAGGGCAAGCTGAGCTTCAGCATTTGTAGTGCCTGTGCTTGCCTCTCTGGTTGCTTTTCTTCTTCCATTCTCTTTGATCACACACTCGTCCCCTCCTTACTGCCATAGACATTCCCGACTAGTACCATCTGAAACTTGTTGCTTTTCTGTTCTTTTAAGAGCTCCAAAGTGAGGAAGAACACTTTAAGGCAGAGGACCCTGGTTTGGCAGGGCACTAGAGCAGCCCTAACCCTTGAGAGAAGGAACTCTAATTAGAGGAGCTGGCCTCCCATTTTTGCAGCCCAATGCATGCTTCCAGCCAGCTTGCTGAAGCAGGTCCCATGGGAAAATCCTCCCCTGCAGTGGGAAACTGGCACATTGGAGTTTCTGGTCCCAGTTGGTCAGAAAGCTCTTTGTGAAATCTGGTGTTAGCAGAAAAGGTCGAACTGTTAGATCATGCCAATGGGTACAGCTAAAAAGCAAACAGCAGCAAAACCACCAAGTCACAGAACATATGCGTCATCCAAGTCCAGAGGATGCCTGAATGGGATTAATTCTCTTGGCTCAATAGTACAAGGTTATTTCAAACCAAGCTCATAAATTAGGCTGTATTAATAGCCTTCAAGCTAGAAGGTATGTGTGAAGAGAGCTTCTGCGGGTCAGGATTTCCCCTTTGCATGTTAGTTTCCACAACTGTAAGGGCCAGGACTGAGAAAGTGTGTTCAAATTCAAAATGAGTTGTAAGCATCCTTCCTGAATGAGAGAGCAGCTTTCCTGACTAGGCAGGCACAAGCAGGGACAGTACTGTGCCTGCACACCAACGTGGGGTGAGTCTCATCTGGTGTTTATGGAATGTGATTGTGCTTCCTCTGCATCACTGTAAAGCTGAATTATTGGAGGTATGTTTTAGAGCTATTACATTCAATCCTCACTCAGGAAAGTCAGTTTAGTGGTTTCTCTGGAGAAGATTCTACAGTGCTGAGTCTACTTGCTCAAAATGTATATCCCAGGTGATAGCGTGCTCTTTGCACACTTCAGTGAGATCATATCTCACCTGTGCCAACCTGCTGCCCTCCATGGAGCTATTTCCCTGAGAAGAAGTAGAGATGGGCTTGGGTACACATGGGCATTTTTCTCCAGTGACACTTCAGAGCTGAAAAACATGAGCTGGTAAATACAGCACGTGACATAAAACATAGGAAAACAACAGCAAAAGAAGCTGTACAAAGAAACTTTAGTCCAGAAAGGAAAAAGAGGCCACAGCAAACACAAAGCTGCCTCAAAGGGATAGAAAGTTATTTCAAGGAGGTGTAAGCGCTTGTCTCATCTGCCACTGTGCATGGGAGACGAAAGGCAGGCAAAAGCCTTCACATTAGCTCTCAGGAATCCCACATTTAGAGGGACCAAACCTTCTGCTTTTCTTAGACAAGGAGGAGAAGCTGCACCCAAATGACTTTTTCAAGGTAACTCGTACTCTGTTTGCAAGGGTTTGAAAGCACAGCCCTGACTTTGTGGATGTGGTTGCTTCAGGAACATTTTTGTGCCATGTGGTCTTGCTTGAGCTGGAGTTGCTGTTATTTTGAGTCTTTCAGCACCAGCTACATGTGCTGAGTTACAAAACTCACCGTAGCTCCCAGCAATGTGTTGTAGACAATTAAGGCACTAGGTAGAAACTTGGGGGTTTGTGATTTTCCTGTGGAAGCTGCTGTTAAAGGAAATGTAGCCAGACAGAAGTTCAAGATGATGGCAGGCTGCAGTATTTAGCCTTTACCCATGAACAGATCCGTGGGCTGTAGACTGGGCTGGCACTTCACTCCTCCACAGGAAGAGAGAAACGCAGACCCTGCTCCCTGGGATTGGGGTCAACACGGTCACAGGGAAGGATGAGCACGAGCTTCTCTCTCATCCACATTTGGGCAGCTGACTATGGCCTGAAATGATGAGGTCAGGTTAAAAAAACTGAGACAGAGCGAGCAGAGGCTTAGCACAATTTCCCAAAGCACTATATATTTATTTGTGTCTGAGTATGAATACACAAGGCTAACTTTAGTTCCTGTTTTTGAAACTGCTGGCCCTAATCTACGCAGACCATCATTTATTCCCTTCCCTGTCCTCTCCACTCCCTCCCATTATTTTTTTAAACAGATGGAAATATCATTTTCCAGAGCTATTTTTTTCCAGGTGGAATGCCTCCAGACTTATAAAAGTGAATTTCTCACAGTCATCTACGGACAGAATTAAAACCAGAACTTTAAAAGATCTGGAACTTACTGTCAGAAAATTCCAGTTAGGTGAGTCGCAGGCAGCAGCAAGCCTGCAAGAGGGTGGGTTTGCCTTTGTGTTTATCCTTTTTGGGTTTGTTATTCAGAAAGCTCAGCAGAAAACTGGAGAAACAGTGGCCCCGTTCCAGCTTTGCCCTTGTTGCTTATGAAGTCGGGCCATCATTGTAGCACAGGGCAGAGGCGAAAGTTCAGCCACCCATTTTAATCATTTTCCAGCTGAAAGGATGTTCAGAAGCAAAGTGCAGTCCTGCAATTCATTCTGTGGGCTTACAGACACCTGCAGAGCCACCAGATTACTCCTAATGCGAGTAATCCAGCCTGCGGCTGGGGTACATCACAGAGATTTAGTTACTGCTGTCAGTGGGGGAAACCAGAGAGCTGTGGCCAGAACCCATCACCCAGATGGGCCTGGTTGAAAATCTGCTGCATCCTGGCCTTTCAAACCTTAGAAAGCAGATGAAGTGGTTCCAGCATGACCTCCTGCTGGGGTATAATGGCTCCTGTCTGTGTGTGCAGTGTTTGTGGTGATTTACCTCTGGGGGGGGTCCTGGTGCATGTGACAGAAGGCAGCTCCAGACAGTGAATTGCTATTGATTACACATCCTGTGCTATTGAGTTCCAGGCAATTTTATGAATTTATGTATTTGAACAAAAGCTTTTAATGACCCTGCTAATTTCCAATGGCTCTAGCAAAACAGCAACCTCTTCTTTCCTTTTTTTTCCCTGGTTGCCAGCAGCGGGTATGTAATCCTAGGCACTGTTTATGGCAACTCTGACTTCTCATTGCCCTTAGAGAGCTACCTGATTAAAATCACACTGTGGGTTTGGGGAAGAACAGGAGAGAACCCTCTCCAGGGCAAACAGGTTGAACCCTGTCTGTGGAAGGGATCGACCTCCAGTCCCAGAGCATCTTTCTAGCAGAACATCCCTCCTTCTACTCAGTGCAAATAAAGGACCACTGACAGTACAACCAGGGGCTGGGCTCCTTAATTACCCTTCACATCCTCTTGCCAAAAAGAATAGTCTGCAGAGAAAGGAGAGGATTTAGGTGCTGCTCCACTGAAGATGGGATGGTACAGAAAGGAGTGAAGGTCCAAAACAGGCAGCCTAGGGTTTGGAAACGGGCTGTATTTGAACATCTAAATCTTGCCAATGTTTTATTAGGCATATCTACTTACAGTAGAAACAAACACTGAGGTGAGATGTCATCTGGCACTGAGCTGTGCTCTGACGGAAACCAAGTGCTGGTTGCACTGAGGCTCTCTCTAAAAGCCTTAAGAGACTTTCTTGCAAGGGTGTTTCCAGTGAGTGTCTATTAATGGCCTTTTAACAGGAATTAATGGTCTTTTTAACAGGAACTTTTACTGAATAAGCTAATGCCTGAGAGTAGAGTGTACATTTAAAAAAATCAACAGCTTGCTTCCCCTCCCCTGCCCCCGAGGAAATGGATTTAAGCTGTATTTTTGGTCATACAATGGACTCAGAAGAAAGGGAATAACATGGCTTGTGACAGATGATAGTTTCAGGAGAGACCGACACAGAAATAGACCACAGAAAGTCCTCAAAGGCACCTCTGCACGTAACATTGTCAAGGCTTGGGAGTAGCTGGTACACAGACCATCCTCTTTTCGTTCTGGCAAAAGGGATGTGCTTACCCAGCAGAGAGGACCAGGGCTGGGAGTTAACGCCTGGCTTCCTGCCATTATTTCCAGCCCTAATCAATGCGGTGCTGATGTGCCGAGGTGTACCGCTGCTGTAAACAGCCCCGAGTGTGCTGGCAACGGAATAACAGCACTTAAAAAGAGGAGGTAGAGATGAGGAGAGAGGTAGAGGAGGAGGAAGAGAAGCAGCTCAAGAGGGGGCTGCTCTCCTGCAAGCAGAAAAGCAGGTTCCTGAGAAGATGGATCTGGGCTCAGGCAGGCACTTAAAGCCTTTAAACAAGCTCTACAGGGAATTAAATTCCCTGCCTTACTGTAAAAAAACATGCAGCAATAAAACGGGCTGTTTATGACACAGCCTATCTCCGATTTTAATTGAAATTTGTCAGAAACGTGCACTTCCACGGATGGATGCTGCATTTAAGGGCTCCAAGTGAAAAAAGAGCAAGCAAGCAAGAGGGTACAACACAGTCAGCCTTCCAGAAGCCTATGGAAATGTAGGCTTTTTTCATTTACTTATTGGGTGAGCGTTTCACACCCTAAAGGCAGATCACTTCCACAAGCACCAGAGAAGTTTGCGCTGGTAAGGACTCTTAAGGATGGATCCCTTGGATCCATGGCTGGATATGGGTTCTGGTGGTTCCCTTAATCCCTGCAGGAGCATAAACAAGGGAAGTGAGAAAGCAGCAGCTCTTCTGCTGCCTTAACAAGCTGTTTTTCTGTCTGGTGGGATGCTGTCACCACCACAAGATGCCGGTCCAGTCCCTCCTACTTCCCTTCCCTCTTCTCCCCCTTCCCATTTCCCCCCCTCCCCTTCCCCAGCATTCAGTGTCTGGCATTCAAATCAAAGGTTTGCTTTGAAGTTATAACCTAAAATGGGAAGTTGATAACTATTTTCCTCCCAGTGCTTTAGTGATGATGAATTGCTGATCACGGAAAGGAAATGACTTCTTCTTCTTCTTCTGCTCCTTTTTTTCCTCTCTCCTCCTCCTTTTTCATTTACATGCAAGCAGTAAAAGTCAAGGCTGCACACTGCAAATATGTGCAAATTCATCCACTGGCCCTGTGTGCTACAGCAAATCCTATGGAGATAAGGAGCTAAAGCAGCAGGGGTGCAGCAACATAAGCTCCAAAGCTAGACATGCAATTTAATAGGCAGCAAACTTAACAAAGGCCAAAGGGATATATTTAACAGGGAGGTGAAATATTCCAGCCATTAAAAAACAGTAAATTGCTGCCATGGCCAGAGGTTTAGTGCTGCACCTCGGTGTAGAAGATACATGTGGGAAGGAAGATAGAGGTTTGCCTGGGAATCAGTATAGCTAATGTGTTTTTTTTCAAGCAAAGGGATGTTCTGAGGGATGGAGATTGTTGCTGTTGTTATGATCAGAATTAAGTAAAATAATATTGGGGTGGGAGGAAGGGCTTAGTAATTGGTGCTGAATGCTCAAGGTAATCATCCTGTGCATCATAAATGATGGTGTTTAACCATAAGCAAATTAGACCATGTCAATCTTTTAGCAGGCAATTAAAGCAATAGATTTTCTGTGGCCTGTTTTTACACGCACGGGGCCTGATTTAATTCCCATCTCCCTCTCTTGGGCACAGGCATACCTCTTGTCATCAGCGCAGCTACGGCTGACTTTCCCCACTCTCAGTGCTAACTGGGTCAAGCCCATAATACAGGGCAGGAATGGTTTTGAAAAGGAAAAAAGAAAACAACCAAAACAACCTAAAACCTCCTTTAAATATCTATCAGTCCATATTAAAACAACAGCTCCAGTAAACAACTGACACTGATCCAAGTTCCTAACACTGATGGAGAGACTGGGAAGGTCTTTAGGTTTGCTGAGAGGCTGCAGTAATAGCAGTTGATTGGCCTTTTATTTTCCCCAGCCACCTGGATCTTCAGGTAGATGTATTGAGAGGCTGCACCTAGGCTGCAAACTGGCCTTTTCCTTTCATTTTCTGCACTTCATTTGTATCCAATCAGATTGCATCAGGATTCATTGCGTTTAATGGGAAATGCACTCTTCTGGATCAGATACCTGTTTTCAATTTGGAGAGTATCTGATTCCAATGGCAGAGGTGACAAGAATAAAGAGGAAAGGAGAAGCAGGTGCCTATAGTATAGATTTCTGCCACACTAACAGAGCTGGCAGTTACACTAGGACCTTAGAATTTAGTTATATTTTCTAAATTATGATGGTGAAAGAAGTGAAAAATGGAAGATGGCTTTGTTTGAGCTCAGTTAAAAAGTAACTATTGTCTTTCTCTAAGGATCATAGCTGGGTTTGGACATTTGACATGTAGAGTGTCTCACCAGAGTCATAACCTTCCAAGGAGCCCAGAAGTACTCCTGACGTGCAGCCTAAGTCAGCATCAGGCTCACAACTAGTTAGAGTTGGGATGAAGTTCAGGCTCATTATCACCCACTGTATCTCTCAAGTGTCATCTTGAGGATGCATCAGGGGGAGGAAAAACAGATCATGTTGCTGTGCAGACTCTTTTTTTTTAGATAAATAAGCATTGCCTCCATGAACATAAGGGGTTTTTTTAGAGTCATGTCATGGAGACAGGACATTTTGATGAAGTTCACATTAGGAAGAACACCTGCACAGATTTATCTGTGGTAGAAACCTCAGTGGACTGTTTTCCTCACAAGCAGAAGGAAAAACTGTGTGATGTCACAGCATTAGTACTGCAGACTCTGCCTCAGTTCAAAACCAGTCTGCATAGGTTTAATTTGACCTGTTTGAGTCATGGAGAAGCTAGATCTGTGCAGTTCACCACTCCCAACTTGCTTACAGGCGTTTGGGAGATGCCAGTTTCTGTGTAGAAGTTAAAGGATAAGGACAATTTGGGATCAGCTTTGTTCCCCTTAGGAAAGTATTAATGTGAATGTGAAGCAGTAAGCCCAGAGAGGCTTCTGGATAACCTCTATGGGAGCTTATTGATTACTGTATGCCCTGACAAAGTACTTCATTAGGTTTGGATGCCTTTACCTTTGCCTGCCTCCTCCAACAAAGATACCTGGAAGCACATGTGTTTACAAAAAGCATATCAAAACAAGGCTCCTTCCCTAGGGAGACAGCACAGATACAAACAGCCTGTGACAGATGTTAGCTGCAGTGCTGAAGGCTTTGCTTAATGGCACTTGCAAACCAGGGGGATTGTCATGGTACAAAAACCTACGTAACAGGGAAGATGTAATTGTTTCACCAGAAAATGCATCCAGAAAAAGGAGGGTGTAAACAGAGTTATGATCCCAAAATGCCCAGTTCAGCAGCGTTTGTGAGCTGACAGTAGCTGAGAGAAGGGAAGAAGAATAGACTTTTTGTTAAGACATTGGAATCAGACACTAAGGAGATCTAGATCTGAAGCACAGCTCAAATGGACCTTCCTGACTCTGCCTCAAGTTTCTTACATTTCCTCAGGCAAAGCATTCAATCTCTCTGTACTGGATTCCCCATTTGTAAAATAAGGGTAATACTTCCTTCCTCTGTCTTGTCTAATTAGTCAGCAAGGGTGAAAGGCATGAAAGAACTTAGCTACCTAAAGTGAAATTCAAGGGATTGAATTGAATGGGTCCTCAGCATGTTCTCACAGCTGCTGCTTCTAGCTGGAGACACCTGAAATATGTGTACAAATACATTAAGAAATGGCAAGTACCTCTATATTCTCACTCAGGCAGTAGAATGTTGAACTTTTGAGGCACCTGATTTCACTTGTAGACTCAGCCTATGTCTGAGGTTGTCATTTGATGATTTCTTGTAGCGACCGTCGTAACAGTGACGTAAACTGTAGATTTAAGAGACAGAAATATCCTGCTTACAGGAAAGACACAACTGAGTTGCTAACTCTTCTTTTTTTTTGAGGAGCAAGCAGTTGGTCTGATAACAAGAGATGTCAAAGTGAGGGGGTTTAGTGTAATTTAGTGCTGAACGAAAGATGCTGCATGACAAGGACTGAACGATCACAAAGGCTTTGAAAGAGTAGGAGCAGGCTTATCCTGTTTGACAGCATCACCCACAATGTGTCATTATAGATATTGATGATTATATAGCCATAATTAAAGTGTTGTGTTTAAATAGCTAAATGTGGAAAGAAATGTCAGATCATTAACACGACTTTAAGTTAAATCATCTGCTTTATGTCTGGTTGTGCAGCCTACACGTAAGAGCCGAGGCAAATATTTGAGGTTCCTTGCTTAAAAGAAGAGTTCCTCTGTCTGATCATCAAAGCAGAGCTGCTTGCCAAGAGCATAAATACCTAATGGGTTTTGCAAGGAAATTGTGTCGCCTTCAAATCGATGTTGATAGTACAGGTGGCATTTATAAAAGGTAAAGTTATTCATATTAACACAGTCTATCTCCAGTGACTGTCAGAAGAGATTACGGACCCACTGTCCTGAGAGATGCTTTGCCAAAGAGAGCTTTTGTTAGGATAAGTAAGGCAGGCTGACAAAATCAGAGTGACTTCATTGGGGTGGGTTTTTTTTTTTTCCTCCTGGCAATTTCTTCATTTCAACTTAAAGGGTGACATATGCACACCCTGTTCTGTGTGAATCCAGCTCCTTCAGGAGGCTGCTGCTGTTGTTCACGGGCTTCTTCTGCGTGTGTGAATGCAGGCAGGGACTTCATCAGACTTGCTGGGGGAAAAGAAAATAGGTTTTCAACATAGCATTTACTGTGAAGGATGAGAGGAAAAATGTCTTAGGGAAATATCCTTCTCAATAAGGCTGCAGGTCCAGCTGCCAGTATGGCTTAGCATAGTAATAAAACCACCTTATAATGTGACTCCATAAAAGTCAACCGCTTTCGAAAGAAAAACATGGGATGGGAGAAAGTACAAAAATCTTGAGCAGAAAGGCACCTTTAACAGTTATTTATGCAGAAAAAGATCAAGAAGGATCCTTGTAAATACTTCACAATTGTAAAAGAAGAGTTTAACTATAGAAGCTTCATTGCTCTATTTGGATAGACGTGTATTTGAGTGTACCAGAAGGCACCTCCTGAAATCTTTCACATAACTGAGATAGTCTTACACAGCAAAGTACAACTTGCAGCAAATGTTGTAAAAGACACTAGGTTAAGGATAAGGATTAATGTTGGAGTGAATTGTTTGCATCCTGCATTACACCACTGGATAATGGAGAAAAGATCCTATCCGTGACAATTACGTGGTGCTACTGTGGTGTACAAGCAGGAGTGAGTTCATACCAGGGGATGAAAAAGGCAAAACAAACCAGCATAAATCCGAATCTTTCAGAAACCTGAAGCCACATAATAAAACAAGACTGAATTATGAAACATATGATTTGATGGACATTAGGAAATGTGATTCCAAACTCACATGTAGAAGGTGGGGATAGAGACTCATTGCTGAGCATGGGCAGTGAAACTAGGCATGGGCTTCAAATATGAGCTGACACAGGAGACACGAGGACCACCCTCCACATTCAGTGTGTTGCAGAGACAGGGGAAAGATTTTATGCATCAAGGTTGTATGAGAACCATCATCTGGAATATTGCACTGCCACAGCACATCCACTATGTATGGGAAAGGTGCCCAGAGGGGATCAACAGAATTTAGGAAGGGCCTGAACTGAAAAAAAACCCACAATCCCACATTTTGGCTAAATGATGACACAAGGGATATCGTGACAGCATTTGGGGAAATAGAGATTCATTTTTTACTGTAATTAATAACAGTATGTAATTAATTAACATAGCATAACACATATGACTGAGTAAATGGAGGGAAATTAAGAGTGAAATTTTAAGAGGAATTTCAAGAGAAAACTTCCTGACAGTGAAATATATTAGATTGTGGAGTAGCCTCCCCAGGGAAATAATGAAAGCACTGTCACTTGGGACTTTTAAAATTACACTGAAACCCTTCCCCCAACAGAGTATCTAGGAGAGAGAACAGTCTTTGAATTGGCCTCAGGGAGTTGGAATGAATGACTTAATTGGTCTTCTCAGTGTCTAATTTCTGCAGGACAGACCATGCCCTATGTGCTTTCCACACAAGGGAAAAACAAGCTCTGGCAGTCCCCAGGCAGGGTATTGAGTTTCCTGACATCTGTGCTGAAGTGGGAGAAGCCTGAGCTCCCCAGCCTAGCCCTGGCTGCTCTCCCTGCCCCACTAAGCCCCCTCTTACTTTTCTAACTCTTGGTGAGGAGCAGCACTGGGGCTCAGATTCATTTATCCCAGTGTTTTGTAACCTCTTATCTGGAGAGGCTGGCGGCAGGAAAGGTTTGTTTTTCCAAGAGACACTTCTGCCCCACACTCATAGCAAATATCTGGATTCTTCAGTATCCAGATATTTGCTATGGAGAAGGAACAGACAGAAGCATCAGTGACTCTTGGGTCCTACCTTTCTGTTTAATTGGTCAGAAGTTGTCTTTGTCTAAGCCCAGCAGCTGATTTTCTTGGCATGACTTTTCTCCTCGTTTGATCATCTGGAGAAAGGTTCAGCTCAGGTTTCAAGTTTCTGTATTCCATCGTTTTTCTTGATAGAAACAGCAAAAAAAGAGAGGGAAAAGAAGGAAAGAAGAGAAACACTGCTACCTAGCCAATAAAGCTATAACCAGGGCAAGGCTTTTGTAGTGTAACACCAGTAACCTCAGCTCCCCGTGTAACGCGACTGTTTTCCACAGTTGTGCCAGCAAGGTTCTGCATGTGATTTGGGATTTGATGGCAGGAGAAAAGGAGGAAGTGTGAGTGGAGAACAGAATACTGCATGGTGTATGTAATGCTTTGTTAAATTCAATCAATGCTAAGTTTATAGGCACAAATTCAAGTGGTCTTAAGTTGCGCTGGGTCTGTGCTAAGGCCGCAGACTTGGAATTGAGATGACAGCCAGATGCAACTTCTGTCTCAGCTCATTTTGTGTGAAATGGTGAGTCACCAAACCAGTAACAGATAGTAAAATTTAAGTGATTTAAGCATGTGAGCACTCCTATCAAAACCATTCTGCCTCAGCAAGCACTTAATTAGTCTTCATTTACAGAATGGGGACGGGTAGATCAACATAATCTGGCCATTATGAAAAGTATTAGGCAGTTCTTGTAAATGAGAAAGGTTGTCTGCAACTCAGAAGGAAATGGGGTTTTTTTCTGACTGAGGGCCATCAGATGAAGCCACCTAGTAAATGCACTGCAATCCTGATGTCCACCTGAGCCCCCCCCCCCTCATTTTACACAACAGGAGATTACTTTTCTGATGAGATCCTACCCCACTGGGAACAAGGCTCTTTGTCCGGTTTGGTTTCATGGCCTTTTTGCTGTCTCTCTTAGTTTTCTTCCTGTTCATCTATTCCTGGTCTTTTCTGAGCCACTCTGCTTTCTCATTTTACTGGTGTAACTCTCAAGTGCTTTGCACCTAGGTTTGGATCCCACAGGAGGAAGGAGGGGTGGGGAGGTGTTGCAGATCTAACCATGAAGCTCTCAAGTCTGAGCTTTTCATCAAACAACAGTAAAGTCATGGAGCTGTTTGGCACAGATTGCCTTTGGTTTGGAAACAGCCTCTCTATTTGTGCATCTTGTAGCAACTATTTATCTATCAGAGACCAGCCTTTAGTTACCTTGAGGAAACAGGCTCTGCTAGTCTTGTCTAATGGTGTTTGAAATCAATGGGAGCCCTTTCCTCAGTTTCAGTGATCTCCTGGTGAAGTTCTATGTTAACAACCGTGCTAAAAACCTTGGGATCGAAATATTGCTTGATGTCAGGACATCTGGTTCAATTTTTGTAACATGAAATATGTTTGAAATGGTTCATTTGTACTCAGTTTACTTTTTTTCCCCCTCTTTCCTACCCATCTCTCATGCCTGAAGGATATTGATGCAGTAAAGTGCTTGAACTTACTGCTGAGTTTATGGACACCAATGGTAATGTTACCTGGCTTGTATGGGCTTTATTTATAAGATGTGTAACATTGTCCAAAGTAGGCAGCTGCTGCTTGTCTTGTTTTCCAGGAGGGGAATCACAGTACTTATATTGTAGAATGACAGAGCTGGGAAGGGAAGCAAGGTATATTGCATTTCTAGTGATTCCAGTGAGCGTATACATGCCCTTGTAGTTAAGTAAAAACTTTACTGCTTTCCCTGATCTGAAACAAATTCCCTTCCTCCCTTCCAGAGCCCAAATCAGAAGTGCTTTCCTCTGATTGTTTGCTGAAACCAGACTGACAAAAAAATAGTAATAAAAAAAGGCATGAATGAGCTTGTGAAAGGTGCTGTGGAGTATTAGCAGAGCCTGTCTTTGTGGGCATGAAAAGCCCATGATAATGAGCTCCTCCATCGGGGATGGAGAGAGGCAGGCATGCAAAGGAGGGTCTTGGGCTTCACGATTCATTAAAGAAAGGTTTCAGCCTTTTTCCTTGGAAAAAGAAGAAGAAAAAACCCCAAAGCAGCTTGGAGAATGGAAAGCGACACAAAGTGATCGTTATGGTTGAAAGCAGCATCATTAAAAAAAACTCCTCTCTCTGTCTTCATTCACAGGCTCCTGACAGCTGGTCACTGGGGCCTGAATAAACACAGGGGTTTTGGGGAAGACGCTCCGTGTGTCCTTAGCTGCAGGGGAGTTGTGCCTCTGGGGCCACTTCGGGCCACCTTCCAGCTGGCCACCTCTGGGGGATAATGCCCTATTGAGGGGTTGAGGATGCTGTAAATACCCACCAGCCTGCTTTATCCCACACCCCTTCACCACCTCCTCCCTTCACTGCTTCTCCCAACCTCTCCCTTTTCTCTGACACTATATTTCCCACTCCCAAAGCCTTTTGCAGCCTCCACTCCTGTCCTGCCATCACACCAGGCTGAGCCCTGTGCCTGGCTGTGGCCCCTCCCCATGGGCACCGAGGGAAGATGCTGAGCTTTAGGCAGCCTGTCACTAAAGCAGCCCATGGTCTCCACAAGCAACAGCAACACACAACCTGTCTCTTAAAATCAGAATGGAGGCTACTCCCCTGTAGCCCACATGTTTCTGGGGTAGGATCCCCTGGCAGGGCACCTAGATTTCCTTTCAATGTGTCCCTGGCTTGCCTCCAGAGCAATTTGAACTCTACCATCTGGACTAGTTTTCCCAGGAGTGGTTTTCCTTGCACGTTGCTTACTAGTAAGCAGAGAGTCTGTAAGTCAGGAAGGGAAAGGAGAGATGGAGGAAAACAGGGAAAGATGAAGGAGGAGGATGCCAGTCCTTCAGGCAGCACCAAATGGGGCCCATAAACAAACATCTATCTGCTTTGAGACACCTGAGGAGAGAGACAGGCCTTGTGCACTTTGGAAAAAACAGAGATTGATGTATATATTTAATGTTCTAGGGACACTGGGTCTGAGGGAAGTTACTGAGCTTTAATGCTTTATGGAAACAGCTAAAGACAGGAGTTGTAACTGCTGAGCAAAAAAACCAAAGGCTTTAGTTTCTCTTTAGATTGTTTTTCCAAAGAAATGATTGTAATCGTTCAAGGGGAAATGCATTCTTGCCAGGGTGTAAAATCCATTTCTTCTGGACATTTCTATGTGGCAAAAGTGACTATCAGTGGGTTTACTGCTGCTGTGACATGACTGTCAAGGTGACGTATCGGTGACACTCAGGTAACACCATTAGAACGCAGAATAGAAAGAGGGAGTCAGGTTTACACTACAAGGCTACAGCTCCTACCTCCCGTTACATTTCTTGTGCAAAAGTTTTCCTTGTGTTAGGATGCTTGAAAGAGTTTCAGTGGTGAATTTGTGGTGTGAATGTGTGTGGATATCAGCTGCCTGCAGGGGATCTCCTGTAGTCTGTTGTGTGATCACTGTTACTCAGTTTACTTAGATGAAGGACATCTCCTTTTGTCTAAAACTGTGTAAGCACCCAGAAAGTTAATAAGACCTCCAGCTTGAGAAGTGTCTTGGCTTGATTGTACTGTACTGCCATCAGAAACCTCAGAACCTAAGAGTTTCGAGCCCTCTGAGACCTAAATGTTATCACAAGACTATGGATCATTGCAAGTTTGAAATGAGGGAAACTGAGGCCAAGTCCTGGACAGAAGTTGCTCTGCAAATTCTATTCTCACTCTGCTTTCATGCCTTATGAAGTTACAACCTCTTTTAAATAGTTCTTCTTTTTCTTTTCTTCTTCTTCCTCAATAATTGTACAGAGATTGGTGATTTAGTGTTGTTCTGGTTAATGTTCATGCTACAAAATTAAATCAGACTTCCTCACAGCATATTCTTCCTTTAGAAAGTTCCTTCCCATTTAGAATACTTCTCTTGATCTAAGAGAGATGATTAAAATGAAATATTTCATTCTTTATTTAGCTTTTTATAATGGCAGGAGTGTCATAGCTGTTCTTAGTCTCACCCAGCAGGAGGGTCCCAGCAGGAGGGTCCAAGCAAGCCCACGGTGTATCGCAGGCAAGAATGATAGAAAGGAGATGGAGGCCAAGAGAGGTGGAAGAATGTGCAGAGGACGGGTTACAGATGACCAGTCGTGCTGAGATGAGCATCTGCAGGTAAGATCTTGGATTCTTGAAGCAGGAAATTTTACTGATGGTGTCAGGCAACCTTATTTGGGACCACTGCCTCTCCCACACCCCCAAATCAGCCAAAACCTGATCCGTGTGAGCCTACTCTTATGCAGACCAGGGTGTTTCTCAGGAGAGTCATTTGCTACAATGAGAAAAGTTGCCATTTATATTCAACATTGAAGAGCATCATCTTGTTCTCAAGCCTTTACACCGTTTGCTTATTGTCTGTATTTCAAAATAGATGCAGGTTTCTCTTGGAATGATAAAACCGTAGAGAAATACTTGGAGTGCTCTTAGGTTCTGCAGAAGCTTGTCTACCAAAAAATTCAGCTTGCAGGCTAAGTCTGTCTTGACAAAATCCATTTACAATCCAGTACAACTCCAGTCACATAGTGCCAGAATTAAACATTCAGTTCGAGGAAAAACAAACCTTGGCCAAGGGTGGATCAAATTCATTATGAAATTTATGTGTGGTAGCTCTGTGCAATAGGTCTAGGGATCACCTCAGTGCTTTCCAGCAAGGAAAGGAAAGGAAGAAGCACTTGTGATAATGTTAAATTGCCTTTTCCTACGAGCTCGGTGGTTTTTACCTCTCAGGACTTACTCATGCTGCAGTTTCATGTGAGTAACCGTAACTGGTGGCAGTGTAGAATCATCGTGTAATGGCTATTTTCAAAGTCAGTAACATACACAGACAAGGCAAGTCCTCTTGTTCTGCCCAGAGGCAAAAAAAAATCCAGCAGAGGGAAAGAAAAAAAAGGTTAACACCTGCAAAATTAGTACCATATGCTACAATGTACAGTGAGAAATGGGTTTAAGAAAAAACAAGGGGAACAGTCTCTGTTTAAAAGAACCAAAACCACACTGGTTTTGCAGTCTCCCAGTCAACCACAGACACATTTTGCTTTCTGGTAGCAGATTAGAGAGTTTTGGGACTATGGGATCAGTTTCTGCTGATACAGTAAAAGGGATAGCCCTAAAAGGTGATGTCAGAAAAGTCCATAGCTCAAGCATCACCCAGAGGCACCCAAGGGGGTGAGATTTCTAGCTACAGATAAATCACCATGTCTGCTCTTAATATCAGCACATCCTCTGTGAAAATGCTCCCAAATTTTGCCTCAGCAGTAACCAATGTATAACCACTACAACCAGTCCTGCAGTCACTCTGCCATAAGGGCTCTGTGACTACTTCATCTTGGGTTTGTTTTACTTGCCTGTAGGATCCCTCCAGGGATGGGGACTGTCCCACCTCCCTGGTCAGCCTGTGCCAGTGTCTAACAATCCTCTCAGTGAAGAGGTTCTTCCTTATCTCCAATCTAAACCTCCCCTGGCACAAGCTGAGGCTATTTTCACCACCCTGTACCTTCAGTGCGATGTCCTGAGTAGGTTTAGATCAGGCACCCTCATTACTCCCTCCTGGCTGGCTGGCACACTTCTGCTGCCTTACCAGCAGATAGTTATCACAGAAATGGGCAGGACAGAAGCCCTGGCAGAAAGGACCTACTTCCAGAGCCCCACCTTCAGGCAGCTGGCATGTGCACACCAGCACTCCCCCTGCCACCCATCACACTCACACGTGTTCCCACAGGCCTGCAGAGCTGAAACAAAAATGACTTTGTGTCTACCAAATTAACTCCCATCTCCACCTTCGCTGTAATTGAACACAGATGGATCACCAGCTAGGGCAAGCCCCAGACCTGCCTGCATAACTGGTGTACAACAGCAGCAAAGGGCAGCGTGTCCAAAATTAGCAGCTTTGCTGTAGTCCCAAACTGGCTCTTTGCCACAGAGGCGTTCTTCTCTCCTTGTTGTTGGGGGTTTTGTTTGTTTATCTGGTTGTTGGTTGGTTTTTTTTTATCCTCCCTGAGGCTCAGCTGAAGTAATGATAGGATTTACTTTATTATTATATTATTTATAATGAGAGCCACTGCATTCCCAGGCACCTAGAGGCTTCCTTTTATTTTTACATCTCTGGAGGCTCTTGTCTCCTCTCAGTGAAGGCTGTGCCCTGCCAATGGGCAGCCACCACCAAGTCACCTCTGTTTTAGTGAGCTTTAGCTTCTGCATTCTTAAGAAGGAGATGGTATGAGAAGTACCATGAACTTAGTGAGTGTTTGTAAAGCACCTCATAGCAAAGAGAAAAATCCTCCCATCTAAAAGTGGCTTGTCAAATGTCAGGCTGTCAGTCAACCGTGTGCCACCTTTCTGCTGCTGCTCATCTGCGTTACAGCCTCCTGTGCGTTAGCTGACAGGGACATGACATTCCACCACCTTCAGGTCCAGGCTGGTGTCTGGGCAGCAGGGGGAGAAGCAGCCCTGATGCTGGATGGCATACGTAAACTCACATCCATCATGAGACACCCCATGTTTGCCCCCAAAATAAACCAGAAGAGGAGAGAGCATTGTCTTGCCTTTACCTCTTCCATGCAGAAGCAATTTGGATGATGTGTGATGTGTAGGGACCACATTTGACCACAGATTGCATTAGTATCACTTGCCAGAGAATTTTATAGCATCCTATAGGCCATCTAGCACATCCCTGCCTTAAGGAAGGATTGATGGCATCTTGGTTTATTCTTGATCAGCGTTTGGCTAACTTGTCCTCAGAATTCTCCAACGCTGGCAAGGCTCTGAGGAAGGCAATCTATCCCAGTGGTACCCTGTTCCTGCTGCTGGAAAATGTCTTTCACCTCTTTGCTGATTCTTTGCTGCTGTTATTTGAGACTCAGAATTATTGTCCTCTCCCCTCTTCTGTCCCAATCCTCTTTGCTGCAGCCTTTCATCTGTCTGGAGGCTGTTTTCATGCTGTTCTCCCAATTTTCTCTTTATGCTGAATAATTCCAGCTTGCTCAGTTTTTTAGTCACAGGTCACGTTTTTCTAAACCCCTAAAGAATTTGAGGTCTGCTCAACTGACCCACATCTTTCTTGAAGGAGCAGGGATGTCAGCTCTTCTGCAGCCTCAGCTTTCGTAGAAAGATCTCAGCTGAAGCTGCAGAAGAGCTGAGAAGTAAGGAGGATTGTTTCATGTATTCGCCACTTGACTCATTGTGACTTTTTTCCTCTTTCACAACAACATCTCAGCCTAATCTGGGTAGAGACATGACAACTCCAGATGCTTTCTGCAGAGCAGCTACCCAGCCAGCTGCTCCTCACCCTGTACTGGTGTAGCTGGCTGTTCCTGTCTGAGGGTGGGATCCTCGAAATCATGGCCCAGGATACTTGCCAAAGCAAATCTGGGTGCATGTTATTCTCATTTGTATATCATTATCTAGAACAGGTTCATTCTGAGCTCTGGGAATGATCCAGAGGCTTGGCTGGCTCTGGCTTGTGTGTCAAAGTGATCTTTTTCATCTGTGTTCTAGCAGGAACTACCTTGAACGGGTACTTTCAAGAGGGTTGGTTCTCTGTAAAGTGATATTGGAAGTTAGACGCTTCTTCTGTGCTTGGATCTGCTAATGAGCCCACATAGATTTTACCCGTGGGATCAAAGAAAAAGAAATAGTCTGTAGATTCTGTCAAGGAGGAATAGACAGCGTTTTCTTGCAGTAAGATAAAGTAAAACCTCACTTTCCCGAAACCTCTGGCAGTAAGGGGTTTTTTTAACTTAAACCCACCCTGCTATGGGTGTGCTGAATGTCAGATTCTTGCTTCTCTGAACAGGCACAGCAACACTCAGGAGATCCCTTTCCATAGCATCCTCCAGTTAACATTTCTGGGTTTGGTGACTAAAGGGAGAAAGAGAGGATTTTAGGGAGCTTCCATTACAGTGGCTTCATTCAGTGCTTGTATCTTTTGCTTTTAATAGGAAAATTGATTGCCTCAGAAGGTTACAAAGGATGCTGGTGTAAAGGTTGCTACAGCAGGAAAAAAAAGGAAAATAAAAGAATGAAAGGGATCTACTTTTTCTTTCCCCTCTCTCTCTTTTTGTTGCCTGGAGCTGCTCTATTTTATCAGTAGGGCAAAAAAAAAAGGGTATCAGTAGCTTTTCATTCAGATATTTTCTTACCGTGGCTTTGATAACACTGGAATAGGATAATGGGAAACTCTGACCTTTGACTGAGAGTAGGATTGTCATAAAAAGCATGAAAAACCAATATTCATATGACATATTGTTTCAACCTTTCAGCCCCGAGACAGCTTTCCTCTCCTCCCTTCTCTCCTCGGTCTAAAGCCCGTTTCCCAGGGCATCAAATGCAGCATGAAAGGCAGTAATGACACCATTGCCCCGGAGGAAAGAAGCTCCAGTTGATAGAGGCCATAATGAAAGCACTTTGTGTAACATCAGCCTCTGCTTCCTCTCAGCGTGGTCAAAGAGTGCTAAGGATGGGGAGACTTGGGGGTAACCACATGCTACTCACTCTTACTTGGGCAGCTGCAAAGGGGCAGCTTGTCTTCTCGCTGTTGGGATGCATCTCCCCAGCACCCTGCAGCTCTAAAAGTAGTGAGCATCTTTTCCTAAGAGAATTCCCTTTCTGTCTCACAGGCAGAGAGTGACGGGGGGGGAGAGAGGACATCACATCCTTCCTGTACTTCCCATGTGCATTTTCTCTTCAACCCCCACTTTTTGTTCCATGGGTTGTACTAAATTTGTAGTTATTTCCCACGTGAGTAATACCTGGATAAGTTATGGCTTACATAGGCTCGACTCTTGAAATGAAAAGCAGATTGCCGTGCAGATTTGAATTATCCTCCAATATTTCATGATATATATTCCATCTTCCTGGGTTAGCATTGTTATATATTTCAGAGTTACGATTTCCATGGTATCAAAACTCCTCGTTATCTGCCAGTGCTACCCAGCCATAAATGCAAAAAAGCTCTCCAGCAGCCAATGTGTCCTTTTGCAGACTTATGGTTCTGTGTTCTGTGGATATTCAGCATTTAATGGTGCTGAATAAAACAGAGCTGCCATCACAGAAACCCCAGCTAGGCTATTGACGGCGTAAGTTTCATTTAATTCCTTTCTAGATGTTTCCTGAGCAGTGCAATAAACACAAAATGCGCTGCTCAAATTGAATATTTAAAAGTCAATCAGGCTTGAAATTTAATTTTATCTAATTGGTTTGCTACATTCACACACAGCTGAATGACATTTAGCAAAACCCAACCATCCTATATAATTTCATGTTTACTCCAATCACAAGGCGGTGGGTTGTATTTTTTGTTAACTTCTTTTAATCTCATTTTAATGCTTTAGCTAATTGAATACTCTGCCAGAAGTTTAAGGCAGTGTTTTGGAATCCACCTTTGTTCTACAGATGCACACAGTGCTTTCAAAGCAGTCTCAAGTCCTGTTAAACTTGCAATGCCTGATGCCTAAAGGCAAAACATACATACTTTTGTGGATCACATTTTACAAGATGGGGAAGGAGTTTGGTAATTCTGTGGCATTTACGGAGAGGTGAATTGAGTAAGATTGATAAGAAATTGAGCAAAGGTCCGGTAGAAAAGTAAGGGCTGGTGCTTCATGTTCTTTAATTTCCTTTATAGTTGATGTTCTTTAATTTCCTTCACAGTTTGTTAATCAATCATTGGCACACAATGAGAGATACATCAGTCACCTTCATAGCCTGCGGGTTGCATTAATGCAGATTCCCAAGGCTCCCTTCTGAAAAGGGAGTTCTGCCACAAGCTTGGCCACTGCTGCAGCCTTGTGCAGAGGAATAGGTGCAGTGCTTGTCCCCTCAACACAAACAAAAAAAGCTTTAGAAAGGTTTCTTAAAAGTACAAGGGAAATGATAAGGAGGTGGCAGGTCATAACATAACCATCACAACCTGTTTGGAGCTACCAGGGTGCTCTGCACAGACACAACCAAGATTGACCAACATCATGGTGTACTTTGATAAGGGATAATGCACTCCATAGACACTGAGACTACACAGAAGCACATTGGTTAGAGCTGTAAAAGGGTTGTAGCTTTAAAAGGTGCATCAGAAGGTATATAACTCATCAGGGTGTGGTGTCCTCTAGCTACTAGAGAAGACATTTCCACAAAGACATTTATTTGTGGAGGACAATTTATAGGGCCATGACTGCCCACTGGAAAAGGCTGAGCAAAGGGTTTCTTGCTTCTTCCCCACAAGGTCAGTCATTTCTGCAAACAGACTAGACAAAGCAAACAGCAGTTTGTGTCCCCTATGTCATTTGTTCTGTCCTTCATCGGGTCTTTGTGCACGTATTATATGATCTCACTCTAATTTCAGGCAAGATCCCACCTCAGTGAATCTCTGTTTTTCATGTAGGAAAACTAGCAGCATGGAACTTTATTTATTTAAGCACTACTTTTCTTGATTCTCCCTTCCTTCTTAGAGCTATATATGATATAGAACATATATACAGCTATAGAAAGGGATGACTCCCAGCTGAAAGCATACCTAGGGCATGAATGCTGCTGAATAGAAACACTATTTTTTTGGTGTATAACATCAGAGCAGATATTAGTTTACCATTAAACTTACTAAGAGCTGTTATTTCACCTTGATGTGCAAAGCTTTAGGCATTTAACTCCCAGTATAATGAGTTAAAAATACAGTTCTCCATCTCTGGCAGCCTTGCCAATTTGTCATATTATAGGAAGATGAACAGTGCTACTTTCTTTGAGAAATAGCTTATGGAGAGGGAAGTGACTGTAGGAATACAGATCTTCACAGACAACTTTTAGAACAGCTGGAAACTGTGTGTGTTTATAAAATCTGTATCATATTTGCACTCAGAACTTTTAAAATTCACTTTGGGAGTGACTAACTCCTGCTCACTCAGCTTGCGATGAGCTAGGACACAGTCAATCCAAACAGCACTTCAGACTTTTCCTTGTGTTGTCTTCCCTTTCTGCACAATGCATGCTTTCATTTGTCTGAACTTGAAGGTTTTTAAACTGTGAGATAGCCAAGAGAACCCTCAGAGAGGAAAGGGAGGCAATGTTGTTTGACAGAGCCAGCAGGCAGTCGGGAGCAATGCTTTCTGGAGGAGTGTGAACAACTTCATTTGTCTCAGAAGTGCATTGGCTTAGACACGTAATGATGACAATTTAAATATCACCATTAACCATTCCAGGCTTGGTAATTTGAACAGAAGCACCCAACTTCACATTTAATCGGGTGTTGATGGTCATAACGAAGATTAGAGATGGCAAACACCTGGCTTGTCGTGTTTTCCATTTCCTGACAGGCCAGGCTAGGTGGTTTCCTAATGCACTTACTTACACCACAAATATTGCCAAGTCTAGTTTTAATTCAAAGCTGCCTCTTGCACGGGTCCTGCCACCAGCACAAACCCTGCCAAAGAAAAAGAAAACAAGACATAAAACAAGAAAGGAAAACAAGAAAGGAAAAAAAAAGCTAAATCTCCTGGAGGATTTCAAAGTTATGTTAGGATAGAGGTAGCACTTTGAGTTTGGCGGGTGCAAGCTGCACCTCCTCCTTTTTGGGACAGATCCAGCCCACCCAGGATGGGGCTTTGGGGCTGGAGAGGCTGTGGTTAAGGAAAGGAACAGTGTGACCTAAAACACAGATGGCTCTTGTCTGGGTGCTCTGCATGATTATTCCAAACATAAGAAAGGTGGAGGGAAAGACCCCCACCAAGAGGCAAGTGGTGTGCAGAGATCGCTTCCCACCTCCCCCAGCTGCTGCAAGGCTGTCCTGCCTCTGCGGCACAGCCCGGATCCAATATCCAGCAGCATTTGATGTACTTTGAAAAGCAGTCCTGAATCAGTCTCTCAGAAACCTGATATGCTTTTAAACTCCTCGGGTCTCCCATTAGTAAACTCAAGAGATATAAGTAATGACTTTTTCCTCAATCAATTAGCTTGTCTGGAGAATGTTTAAGTCTACACCTGTGCTATGTGTTGAACTCGGGATCCACTGGCTTGTTTAAAACTGGCTTTCAATTGTTTAAAAGGAAAAGGAAAAGCTTTTTGGTGTGTTGGGCTGCCAGATCCTGGAGGTAAAATGGTTTTCATGACACGGCTTCTGTGTTGTCTCACGTCTGTGTATCTGGCTCCCTAACACCTAATAACGTAAAAACCCTGCCCCAGCTTCTCGTGTGTAATTCCAAATGTCAGTCGATTACAGCTCTGGCTGTTTGAGCCTTTGCACTTGGGTGGAGGTTGCTCTTTGGCTTATTGACTCCGCACCTTGGGTCTAGTCTGAAGAAATGGAAGCACAGTTTTCAGACAGAGAAATTTTCTGCAGCCTCTGAGGAATAAGGACCCATGTTTGGTTTGGATGTGGATGATTTAGAAGGAAAGGTAATCCTGGGAAAGTGGAGCAGCAGCTTGTGCTTTCAAACTCCCCTAGGGCATGCTGTACATTTGTAAGTGTTTTTTCAGTAATGCTGGTCAGAAAAAGTCCGGGTTCTGAAGTAATAATCATGAGAGGAATTAATATGAATGTGTTCATTAGAGTAGCAGTTTCTTCTATGGTTTTTATTGTGGGCATTTGTGTGCCCCTTTCCTCAGAGGGACTGGCCAACACAGCCTTCCACAGAGGGACTCTCTCTTTTGCCCTTTTGAAAGAGCTGTGATCTGTAGTCACCTGGCAAAAATCAAAGCTGTTCAGTGGCAGAAATCCCCACTGTGCTACCAGGCTGGAAAGGGTGCTCCCAGGGCAGCACAAATGGAGAGCAAAAGCAAGCAGTAGGCGGAGGGGGAAGCAGCCCCTGTCTCCTGATGCCATCAGCACGATGCAGGACCACATGCAGCTGCTGCTTTTGGAAAGAACAATGTCCAAAGCAGCCTGGCCACTCTGCACCACATAGATTGCAGACTCTAGCTAAGCCTCCACCATATGGTTCTAGTAAATTAACTGCGTCATATGCATGCAAAGAAGTTAAGCAGAAACTCAAACTCTTTATAACCTTTTCTTCTATGTTGTAAGGGTGTGAAAAATTCTGTTTCTACCTTCTTTAATTTACACTAATGTGTCTGTCTATATGGAAAGGCAGGAAAAGAGGAATGATACCTTTAGTAGTGGGACTAAATATAGCTTTTGTTCATTTTCATTGGACTAATTTCATTGGGGTTAGTTTTCTTAAAACTATCTGGATAAAGCACTGATAAATGAAAAGGAAGGAATGACTTAATCATCAGGAAATGACTGAGGAAAATCAGAACATCTAATGAGAGCCAGGAGATGCAAGGGTTAAAATGGAAGGTGCTGTGAGCCCTTAAATTGCTGTACCTTTTCTCAGCTGAGTCAAAAAACATATATTATTCGCTTGAGTGATTTAATCTGTCTAGGTCTAGGATGAGAATGGACATTTAGATCCTATGAGCATTTCCATCCTATAGACACAAGTGCCCTTCATCAGAGAGATCAATCAGCTGTAATGATGACACTGCAGTGTTGGAGAATCTGCCTTCTCTGTTAGCTGGTCTCCCCTTTACAGTTCAGCCCATATCAAGTGAAAGTACAATTATTCCTCTTAGAGGCAACCTCTTAATTGGACCTAATTACCTCTTGTATTAATTTGACAATAGATTCCATTTGCTGAAAGATTTATTTGCAGTTGTGACCTCAGGTTAGTAAAACTGTGATACAATCAGCAATGTATTTGCTACCTATATATTGCCCAGCTTAATCTTTTTGATAAAATCCATAAAAAGTACACAGAATAGGTTTATTCCATCAAGCAGCAGCATGGCTCATGAACTTTGAAGGCACAAATATCCTTAGGTTAGAAATCTTCAAGATATTGGATTCTGCTTCCAAATTAATATCGAGGTCCTTCACAGAATGTTAAAGCCATTCATGACACTGCCATCACTCAGCCATTTGATGGGATATGGATCTGGGAAACTAATTCAGTGCTTTGTGGCAGAATCCTAGAAGTTTAATATGATTTTATTATTTATTTTTCTTCCTTAATGCAAACTGAGCAAAAGGACTCAGATTTGCTTCATTTTTATATATAAACAAGCTGGGGGAAAGCTCTGGGAAGGGGAAAACAAAGCAAATGAGGAAAATCATGCATCTGAGTTTAAAACTATAACAGTCCTCAAAGATCAAAGTAGAGTAAATTTATTTCTCCATGCTAAAAGGGAGAAGGGAGACTCAAGGCATTTGCAACCCATCAGTTGCAAGAGATCTGTTTCACCTCCAGATCAAGCAGCCAGTATTTAATACAGGGGAGGTTCACAGCTTTCTAGTCAGTCTTTGCACCTCAGAAGTTCAACCTCTACTAACTCAATCCATACGGTATGTACAGTGTGGCAGATGTGGTGCAACAGAAAAGTTACAGTTAGGGATGTTAATAATAAGCTCCTGGAACAAATATTTAAAGTATTGTCTTTACTAAGATTGGCTTAAGTCAGTGTGTGTGCTGTAGGAGAAAGTGGTCCACCCGAGTCAGATGAAAACAAAGAGGTGATGTAGCCATTTGCTCTCAGTGTGAATGACATGAGATTCAAATGGTAGATTGTCACATCACCAGCATAAGTTCCAGCATATTTCCACCCCTTAGACCTAGTCCTTCATTCACTGTTGCACCCTACATGTTCAGAGACTATGTGTTCACAGGGATGGTTAAGAATGGAAACAGGTTCAAAAGACAGCATCCACCATCAACAGAGTTAAAAGCAATATCCACAGCTGCAATGCAACTTGTCTGGAAGTATGTGTTCCATTTTCCCCTCTATCTGCAATAATCCAGAGTGATGGTAACATAGGAAAGTAGTTTCAGTGTTTGATGCTCGCATTTGATGCTCGCTGTGACTTTATGGCTCAGTAGTTTGTGTTATCCCCAGTCCACTCTGGGAAGATATTACTTCCAATTAAGTGATAGATGCAGATTCATTTCTTGGATTTGGCCATAATTCAGAGCACCCTTGTGTTCTCATGTGCAGATACTCTGTTTGATCAAAGGCTTTTTTCCTGCATGTCTGATGCTGTCCCACTGATGTATTCTGTTTGACTCGTGTGCATATCGCATCACCCCAGCTCCTCGCGCTGTGCAGCGGGGAAGCGACACAACAGACGTAGCACCACGCAATAACCAAAATCAATAAGCCAATCCACTTGGTGAGATAGAAGGGATCAGCTTGGAGACACGATTTATTTTTGCTTTAGGCAATGCATGAAGGCCCTTAAAATTACGAGTCTCGCGTGTCTGACTTGCCAGAAGTCTCCTGTGCGAGGGTGTGCGTGTAGGTTGTGTAGTGCAGCTGATTGATGGCTGATGCTTTTCCACAGTGCTCTCTGTGGGCGTGCTCTGCAAAATGTAAGGGGTCTGCACAGGCCAGATGCCACAAGTGTCCCTCAAAGATTTATTGACATTTGTTATGTTTAAGAAGGGATGAGGTCTCCAAAGTGTTTTTAACTAGCTTCTGAGATTGTACCTGATGGAAGAAGTTTTACCATGAGAGACGGAGAATTCACCCAAAGTTTTCACTCTTGTGTGCTGTCTGATTATTACCATGAGCTCTGAAGATCCCTCATTATCACATCAGTGATTTTATAGCTGCCAGGTGGCAATCCTGGTCTGATTATCTGCCTGGGAGAATCTCCATTTCTCATTTCAGATTTCAAAAGGATGAGCAGCAATTTGTTTTCAGCATCTTTGTTCTTTTTCACAGCCACATGCTAAACCTAGGATGGTTTACTGTCAGTTATTAGTGCTTAACATAAGATTCTTTAACTTGCCTTTTCCTCTTCCACTCTCTTGCTTTTCTGAGACTGTAGAACTGATAGAAAACAAGAGTTCAGCATCCCAAAGTTAGACTTCACTGTCACGAGACACAACTTGACTGCATATTAGCAAACACTCAAGCAATTTGCAGATCTCCCAGGTCTCATCCTATTTATGCTTTTTGATGGTTTAACAAGTTAAGATTTAAAGAAAGGAAGGAACAATTTAAAGTAGAACAAAAGAAAAGGGAGAGAACAAAAGCTATACCATCGTAAAAACCTGGTAATGACTTCTCCTTAGGACTGGATGCCAACTATTCCCTTTAGAATCCTACACACAAAACTTTCATATCTTCTCCCCTGTAAGCTGCTGTGACCTTTCCTCATATCCAGATGTTCCCTCTTTATTCTTCACCAACTCATTGTTTTCTGATCTCATTTCAAGATGCATTTTGTCAGTGTTGGTTCCTCCCTGCAGCTGATGTGCCATTTATTTTACATTCCCTACATCTCTACTATCTTCTTTGAAGAACCTATCACTTTTTTTTACTGGGGCTTTTATCAGGGTGCTGTTAAAAGTATAATAGTTCTGCTGGCTTTGCCTCCTTTTTGGGAAACCAGAGCACAAGGGCATAGCCAGAAAGGACGTGTCAGGGAGTTAGCTACAGCCAGGAATCCCTCACCTTTTGCTTTTGGGCTTTCAACACAGATATCAGATGGTGGTTAAAGCAGTTGTCTGGCTTACCCTCACCTGCTTTTAATGAGGATGGCTTAGAAAACAGCTCAGCTCCAATAATCATTTCAATACAAATATATCTCATAGCTGTAACCTCTTACTTCTTGAGCTGCTGGAGGCTGTTCCTGTCCCCTGCATGCCATCCCCTCAGTCATCGGAAAGAGAAGAATCCTGGTGTGATTTTTCTTCACGAAGGCCACAGGTATGTGGGTATCAGACTGTTTGCAGGACAGAAGCCTGTGAAAAGAGGATAACTGTTTTAAGGAGCCAGAACTCTACCTAGATGAGACTTATTCTGCTCCTTGCCCTATGGTAAAGGGCTGTATGTTACCTGCTTAGGACAGGGCCCTTTGTGTACGAAGGAAGCCACTTATAGCACATGAGCAGTCCCACAGTAATAATACAACCATAATGAGTTTCTCCTGGCATACATGTTATTTAACTCTTTACATAGCATTGATCTATACAAAGTAGATTTTATTCTTTGCACTCACCTGGAGAGGTGTAAAGCCACAATCTCCCTAATCTGTGGAGTGAGAAGCCTACTTGGGCAATGATACTGCATTCAGGCTTGTGTGAGATGTACTGCAAGCCTCACTGAGGGAAGATATTAAATACTGTTTTTTGATGTAACTGTTGTTTTGGAAGGAGGAGAGATCTCTGAAGAAACAAGAGGGAAGGAAATACAACCATATGGCTGACTTGTGATACGGTAACCAGTGACTGTGCAACCACGCTGAAAGGAGACGAACAGCTGAGTGATGGCACGGATGGGAAATCCCTACTGCAATCCAGTGTGACTACCTGGGACAGAGATGCCTAGCCAGGCCAAATGGCATGGAAGGAAACAGAGAATCCTTTTCACAGAGGAGATTTGCAGCCCTGCCACCCTTCTCCTTGCTTCTGTGGGTAAGTGCATGCATATTAAGTGACAGTTTGACTGCTCAGTCCAATTTTTAATGAATGCTGTAAGGTGGGCTTTTGACAACTTATTAAAAATTTAAGTATCATTCCAAACCCTGGGTTTAGTTGATTTTCTAGTTACCATTTCTCTGTTGGAATAGCAGCACATGATGTCTGTCAGCAAGCCAGCCACAATAGCCCTAGGCTGATTTTCCAAAAATAAAGTAGCAGATTAGGGCTGTCAGGGCTGTGACCGTGCCGCCTCTACACGGGCACCGCTTTAACCTGAGAGTTCACACGGCTGAAATACGGCTAAGAATGGGCTGAAGTGTTCTTGCAATCTGAAAGCGGCTCTGTTCTCTTTCCCAGAGTGGCAACAGGCTTTCTAAACAGTCCACAGGTTATGTCAGAAAAGCACTGAGAAGTCACAACTTTGCAGAGTTAGACGGGTACATTGGGGAAAGAAAAAAGAAGTGGAAAAGGAAGGTTGGTGCATTTTAAAATGAAAAGAGGGTTATGGTTTTGGTTTTTGTTTTAAGATCACTGACTCTGATTGCAGCAGAGACTTAAATGTGATCGGGTTCATGAATGGTTTGGTATTTGACTGCTGTCGCAAGCACAGCCTGACCAGGTTTCTTTTCTCCGTAGTAAACGTCCCAGCTGTAGTTTTTGTTTGCAATTGTGTGTGTGTAAAACATCCCTACAGAATCTGTAGAAACTGCAAACGTGTTTAGTGCAAATTAAGGAGGCTCATTTTTATAGTTCTGCTTTAATATAGACTAAAGTCAATTGTGCTGAACTATTTTAATAAGTTCTGGGGAGCCTGACAGATTTAGAGGCCAACAAGAGACTGATACACAAACCCCTCCATTGACTGACTTGTTGTGACAACTTGTGCTTTCCTTTTCCTAAACTGATACCTTAATCTAATGGATAGGGAGTTGAGTTCTCTTTGGAAACTAGTTTTTACAACAGGAGATAAAGTTTTCTGGTTTGGCACCTGGAGGAAGAGAAAGAGCAAGAGTTGAGATGCAAATAAAGGTGGGCTTAGTGTGCACTAGGGTGTGCACCCCAAAGTGCTTTAGTGTTCCGCAGTAATGGAGAATGCAACACTTTCCTCAGCAATAAGCACTGAAAATGAGAAGTGTTTGCAAGAGCAGCTTTGGCTGCCTTCAACTTTCACTCCATATAATTTTGTTATTTAGGTAAGCTTTTCCCTCCCAGTTCAAACTTGCCTAACTCATACCCATGCGTGTATAGCATTTGAGTATTTAGTAATGTGCATATCTGTACATAATTCAGCGCATACACAGTTACAGTGGGACTGATAGCTGGACTGAGGGAACTTCTTCAGAGAACAGAAAGTACAGAACCTATATTAGCACTATACTTTGCAAGTGCTTTCAGTTTTGTGTGTGTGGAGATGTTTTTAATCACTCTTATTTGGTGTCTATTGCACTTGTAAGTATTTGGAGGGCATCACAGGGAAGGCTTAATTTATTTCTTCTTTCTATTTACAACACTGATGAACTGTGACCAAGTTATAGAGCTGTTGTAGTCTGAACATGGGAAATGACATGGAATATTCCCATTTCACTGCAAAAGTGATTGTTTAATGCTCTGATTGGCCTTACAGAATGGAGATCCATAAGGACTCCACTGTGTGCATTTCAGCTAAGAGGACATAGGAAAAACCAAAACATGGGGCCAGGGAATACAGTCCCTTTTTAGAGATAGTGAAGTGACAGTTCAATTTGTCATTGCATTTGAACGCAGCTGACCACTAAGGAAAATGGTTCTTCTGTCTACAGTGGTCATGTTTTGAAATGAATCCTTTCACTGTATCACACTGTTAGTAAGATTTATTGAGATTCTGTTAAAAGCAAGGCATTCCCATCAAAACTGATCAAATTTCATGTAATACAAGTCACAGTTTTGGCCCATATTTGTGGGAATAGGATTCTACTCTGAAATGTCGTTATTTCTTGGATGAGACTTTTGTTTTCAGTTCTCATTTGTGCTAGGCCAAAACAAGCCAAGTGGGTTAGGCTTTCTAACCATTGCTCTGTTCATTGTGTCAGCTCTTTTTCTATCCCTCTTTTATTTCAGTACATCTTTCCTCCTCATGGAGCATCCAAATAGTACATAGTGTCTTGTGTAGAGTCTTCCTGTGTTGTTTAGAAGGCCATTAAACTGGGAAATATTCTCAATTCCACAATGCTTGATTTTCTAAGGAAAAGTTGTTTTTCTTCTCAGCAGCCCCTTGTCTTACTGAGCCTTTGTTGTCTCTCCTTTAAACCAGTTCTGAGAGTCAGCAAGTTACTGCACATTAATACAGACTAGTTTAGTTGCAAATTGATTTATTGGATAAAAAAGTAGAGGTACAAAACTGTATGTACAAGATAGGACAGAAGCTAAAGTAAATAGGGGGATATCCAATGTTTCTTACATTTTCAGGGAAGTGTTTAGTATTGTGTTTATTACTGTATCACATAGAAATTATATACATCATTACCTACTTTATAAGTGGAATTGTCATATCTGTTGTGGTCATTTTCCATCTTTCACTCCATCAGAAGTTTGGTCTAATCTTCCATAGCTTGTGTGTGTTTGCTGTACTAAAGATTGACTTGCTGCTTAATGATGTACACTGCAGGCCCTTTATAACTAGTGTTATAGAAGGTACAGCTTCCAAAGAGATTTATGGAAGCACAGATAAATATTTCAATTACATGGAATGGACAGAAAAAGCTTTTCCTCCCTTTCCTCTCTCTTGATGCTGAAAGACACTTGTCTTTATGCTATTGGCTCTGTTGTGGAAAAGTCATGATTTGTTCATATACTTAAATCATTTTAAGCACAAGGTGATATGACAATCTATACTGAGCAAAATTCATTCCCATCCTCACCTTGCACTCTGTTCTTGAAAGTAAATGCTGAGCAGCAAGGAGTGAGTGGCTTATGGAAATGGAACAAATGCATTAAGAGTTATATTTTATATTTGACTATGCGATATTGTATAATACCATAAATTGATGCTTACTTTGATTTCTACTTTATAGATAAACTGTGTTGAGGAATCAGATGACATCACCTCCTCCTCCTCCCAATTATTTCTCTTTGTGACTAGGAGGTCCCTCCTGGATCTTTATTCCTGTGTTATGCATATTAGTGATGAATGGGACAAAGTGCAATGCCAAAATAACTCAGTATCCCTGTAAAAATAATATCTTTCATTGTCTGTTCATGGATAAGTTTCTTCAATCAGAAGTGCTGTTTTAAATATTGGCTAGGCTACTGTGCCTTCACTGCAGCTGTACTTTGTAGTATCACACCATCACTGATACGAAAATGCCATGTAACTACAGCAATAACAAGCAGATGAAATTGCCACGATAATTTTCTTTGTATAAAATACTGATTCTCTGCAGATTGACTAACGTATCCAGGCACTTCACGCTTCATTCCCAGGGAAAATTTCCCTGGAGACACTAGACTTAGAGAGATTTTATTCAAGGACATACCTATAGATCAGGAATATATGTGTGTGAAGTTTAAAATGCAGTTGTTTCTTCTCTCCAATAACATCCTGTCATTTGACTTAGGTGACTTCATTTTCAACAATATCTTTCCATCTCACAAATCCAAGCCTTTGCTCTTTTGCAGCAATGATGTATAGTTCTTTGTTTCTTTTCTTTGCAGTTCAAGACGTGCCACAGCAACATGGAAACTTCACTGAAGAATTTGGGAGGATTTCATGCTTACAAGACATTTCTACAGAGGATATCACCTGAGCACTTGCACTGGAACAGATGCTCAAGCATGGTACAAAGGAAGAAACCTTGGTTAAGTAAGTGTGACTGTCTTTAATAATTGCACATTGTAAAGGTGACTTTGGTGGCACTGTTGGTGATGTGAGAAACAAGCTATTCATCTAGTCTAAGAAATTCTGAGGGCTGCATCTTTTGTAAGGTCATTTTTCGCAGGTTGTGTGCAAGAACACAAGCTCATGTTGCTTCCAAACCCCTTAAATTAGCTTGGGAAAGTTCCAGAGCTGTACTCAGAGGTGTGCAATGCTTTTACTCTGCAGCAAGACTGTCAGGTACTTGCTGCTGACAGCTCCTAGGAGTTAAGAAATGCAAAAAAAGGCAGATAGGGTAGACAAATTAGGAATAAAAATGGATAAAAAGAAATTAAAAGAGAAACAATTGTGCCTATAAAGCATTAGTGGAAACACGCTGTGGATTTAGCTGTCGTATCTCAGGGCACAGAGAGCATCGTTTGGTATAGAGAACAGAGTATGTGGAAAAAGAAAAAGGGAAAGATAGAAGTCTTTACAATATCTGGTGTCAAAACTCCTCTGGCATTTTATCTGCACCTTTTTCCTTATTTAAGCTAATAATTTCCCAGAATAGCAAGGAAACTTCTAGAAGTTCTACACTGGTTCCAGCTAATTCCAGGTTCCAACAGGAACTATGGTAATGTAGTTTCCAGAGAGAAAATACCCTGGCATCCAGATGTATCTCCTGCTCTTTAATGGGCAGGCATGATTTGTCAGTGCTCTGGCAGAGCTCTCACTTAGAAGCAGACAGTAACCTCAGAAATGTATCCTGGTCTCATCTTTCTGGTTTTTTTGGTTGTGGGACAAATCAAAGCCTGTAGTAGTGAGTCTTCATTTTTACCCAAAACACTGCAACGAGTGAAAATAACTTAGAAGTCTAGTTGACTCCTCAGTGAGTTCTACAGGACATGCAAATCCAGCAGATTTTCAAGCAGAATTAGGTAAATCAGTAAGCACTGGGGAAACTCAACTTTTCCGATCAATCTTTCACTGCTCTAAG
This sequence comes from Colius striatus, assembly GCF_028858725.1. Taxonomy (NCBI): domain Eukaryota; kingdom Metazoa; phylum Chordata; class Aves; order Coliiformes; family Coliidae; genus Colius; species Colius striatus. The sequence continues at coordinate 2,406,498 of NC_084762.1, forward strand.
TTGTTTGCAAGTGGCAAACCACTGTTTCACCAAAGGCAGTCCAAGAATCGTCTAGAGGTACTTCAGTCAAGAACAGTCCAGCTATTTCCCTGGCTGTGGAGGTTACTTCATAGGTTTCTTGCGTGAACCACATGATTACAAGCCTTCAGATTTGCCTGCCTGTTGCCAGGACATGTTATAACCATGCAAAATGCCACTTCTCCAAACCTGTTCCAACGTGCAGTTGATGCCTTGCGTGTCTGATGATAAAGTTCTGTCAGAATGCTAATAAGTAACTGCAAAAAGGACACGAGAGCTGCAATGTGGTCCTTCAGTAACCAAAATGAACCATTTGAGCGTGAAAAGCACATTCTGGTTGTTAAGATCTCTTGTTTGCCTGCCAGTACTGTTCCAGTTCCCCAAAACTCATGGAATCCTGTATGGTTTGATAGTATTTCACTCTTCTACCACTAAGTTATTTGAAAGAGTAAGGTTTTGATTTACACTTCCCTGGAGAAATGTATGTACAGATAAAGGTTGCAGAGGGAGGTGACTCTCAAATTGCATTACTTTTAAGGAGTGAGAAGAAATCTCTGCTGCCTTCAAATACTGAATAGCAGGGCAGTAATGCCCATTACAGAAGCCTTCAGAGCGTGCCACTCTCCATTCGCATGCATCCAGAAAGAAGGTAGTGAAGGTACTTTATAGAAGCTCTTTACTTCCCACATAAAATGGTAGTGGAACAACCCATATTTGAAAGGACTGTCTTTACATCATCATATTGTAAAGTGTAGTCCCTGCCTCTCTTCAGTTTGGCTTAGCAAGCAGGTGTCAATATGAAGCGGGGGCACGTGACCAACCTTCAGTGTTCTCCCTTTCTTTTTCCTCCTTTTTTCAGACGTTATTTTGATGTCAGTGGCTTCCAGATGCTTTGCTTGTGATCTTCTAAGAAGAGTTTGATACCTATTACTCATTAGTCTCCACAGCAACGTTGTATGGGAAGTGCCCCAAATACTTGCACAGATAAACCCTTGGAGCTCAGCAGCAAACCCTCCCCAGGCTTACTTAAACATTCTGTAGATTCAGAAATGGGAAAGACAGGGGAGAAAAGGCTGAGGATAACATCTAGGAGGCTGTGCCCAGGTAACTTCTGCTGAGAGGTGCAATGAGGCAGGGAATGCTGTTATCTCCCCAGTACCCTCAGGAAGCCGACAGCACTTCTGGTCTTCGTTTCATTAGAGGAGCACAAAAGGAGCCTCCGAGCTGTGCTGTGGTGGGTTGTACAAGGGCCAGCCTGTTCCCTTCAAGAATTGCACTCAACTGTGCATGATTAATTTCTTCCTCCGGTGCGTCACTTAAAGCTACGGAGAACATCTTCCCCATAAACACAACACCTACTTTCTTCACTGCAAAAATCAGTGGGTATTTAACTTCATGGAGCCTGAGTAGCCTCAGAGCTTCAATAGCCCAGGAGCGGTTGTTTGCTGTGAAGTCTTTGCTTTTGCTCTAATACCCTGCACTTTGCATTATTGTGCACCAACAGTTTAGCTCAAAGAAATGGCAAGAAGAGCTCTGCTGATAGATAGCTAACAGCTTTTCCACTTATCTTGGGGGGGTTTCAGGATCATTGTTGGGGCCAGAGTTTGTGGAAACTCAGTCAAAAGACAATAATCTAAATGACTGTGGAGGGATGGCTGCGGTGCAGCCTGTGAGAGTCACTCATGCCACCCTGCTGACATCCTCATAGAATTGTAAACATTAAAGTGACAGTGTGTCTCATTTTGTCTTGTCAGTCTCCTATCCGACAACAAAGAAGATCCTGTATTTTAAATTCTAAAGCCATCGTTCTATAGTCATCAATTTTTATGGGGAAATGAGGTAGAGGAGCAAGGGAGAAGTTTACTGTTGCTTCCTGTGTTTGCAAGGTGATGTTCCATCCGTATGGGATACTGAATATAAGGTCTCAGTCTGTAGCACTCAGGCAGTAGTTGTTACTGATTTTAGAGGCTCATGATTCAATCCATAATATCCAATCTAAAAGCACAGTGTCTGGTCCTGCAAGCAAACCCTCAGGGAGAGAGACGCTGCTGCTGCAGTGAGAGCTTTCAGGCCCCGCTGTACACAGGCTGGTGTTGGAAACACCTGATCCTTTTCCAAGTGCTGTGCAGTGCCTGGTCCCAACTGCAGACCTTCCAGGAAGTTTAGTACCTTGTATGTGTGTCACCCCTATCTGGATTTTAAACTCAGAGTGGTAAGTCTTTCTGTGAGCAGGAGAGGAGGGTTGTTTAACATCCAGCTCTTACGGGAGGCACCGCAGGAGGTTTCAGGAACGTCAGTGTGATCACCATCTCTGTTTTAACATTCATTGCCTAATGTCTCAGGAGAAATAGCTTATAGGTCAGCAGAAACATTTCAGGAGAGAACTTCCTAAGAACTTGCTGCCCATGTGGCAGCAGCAGCAGCATCTTCCCTCTTTGGCTCAGCCTGGCTGGCTGATGTCATCTTGCCCAGTTGCTGTGGTTCCCTTTGACAGGGGTGACTCGGCCACTCTGCCCTGGGTGCCAGCATCATTTGATGTGGTGCCTTGTTTACTTCATGCTGTCTTTAAGAAAAACCCTTGAATTCTTGGATGGGAAGCTCCACTGCCTCAAACTCCTGCAAAGTTTAAACACGTGGTGTTGCGGTTGCAGATTACGGTGCACATCGGTCTCTGGGTTTTCATTTTCCCCGAGGAACCCTTGTCCAGTGGCAGAAGATCTAAGAAGGGTGCCTGGTTTTAGAGGGCAGTGGCTTAGCTTATTGTCTTAGAGTCTTTGAATCGGTCTGTTGCATCCATTCCTGCACATCTTGTGATCCTTTGCAAAGTTCTCAGTAAAATGCCATGCTTTGGAACATGTCCTGAGTATGAATTGTCCAATGTTTCCTAATGGTCAGAGCACAGCCCAGAGTATTTGAGCCTTCAAACCTTTGTGTATTTCTAATATATAATATCTGATCATACAGTCTGTGTTATTTCAAGCACTTCAGGTTTTGGTCAGGCAAGTCTTCCTGGTGGGAGCAATGCCATGGGAAATGTCACACTAGGAGAGATTTAAAGTCAAAATGCTTCCTCACTAAAGTGGAAAAGAGTTTCTTACCCCCTCTTCAGATTTGGATAAAACAAGCTAGCAGGACACGGGCTCCAGATGATTTGTGAGCTGTACTTTATTCAGTTGCTACATTTTTGGCAAGCCATGTTCTCCTTGCCTCAGTTTCCCCTTTTAGCGTGTCTCTGTAAAACGAGGCTTTGGGAAGTGTGAGTGCCTTTAGCTTGTCACCGTGGGATGTAAAACACAGAGACAACAGTGTGAAAGAAATAACCTACGTGGGACCTCTCATTTCATTACAATTTCCATCCTGTGAGGAAAACCCTTTTTAGAGGTCAGGTAAAAGGTGCCTAATTATATTGGGCTCTAAAGGATGCACTTGGTCGTGGGCCTCTTGTGTTAGTCTGGGAAAGCTGAAAAGGAGACCATGGTTATTTTAAATTCATTATCATTCTTCTGAAGTCAGGTTGGGAAAAGGAACAGGCAAAAAGCAGTTGAGAAAATTCCTCCCAGACAGGCAAAATACACCACGTGTCAGCTACACTTGCGAGTCAACGCGGGGCGCCTCTGTTTTTCTCAACGGGATGTTTTTGCTGAGGTATCGCAGGACACCTTGTGCTTCCCGGTGTTTGGTGGGTGTCTGACACAGCAGCAGCAGTTCTGAACTGCCTTTTGTGCTTTAGCATGAGTTCCTTTTTTGCCCAGGCCCTTGCAGAGTTTGAATTGCAAGGCAAATATTTGCATTTTTACTTTTCATAATGGATCGCTTGAGTTGAACATCTGCAGAGTACAGGAGAAGGAGGAGCCGATGGGGAAAAAAGGAGAGCGGCTGTTCTCAGCAGGGTAGTGGCTCAGCTCTCCTCAAATATTTCCTCCTGCCACGTTTGGTGCTGAACACCCAGGTTCTTATTCCCTGGTGGCATTAAAGCCCATGGCTGCGAGTGCTTTGGTTTGCCCCAAGTTATTTACAGGCAGTGAAGCTCCCTGAGGGGTCCCTGAGCCATTGGCTTGGCAGAGAGTGGATGTGGCTCTAGCAGGCACAGGGCAAGTGAAAATCTGCCTTGGGACATAGCTGGAGAAAGGAGAGACTCAGAATCAGGGCTGGTGCACGTGTGTGATGGCTGCAGGTAGCACCATCCTCGCCTGTAATACACTCAACCAAGAACAACTTACATGAGCAGACAGGGAGAAAAAATTAAAGTGATTTTTGCCTTTGAGAGACAAAAAGAATTCCATCCTAAATCCTGAGGAATTAAGGTGATTTGTCATTTTAACAGCTCTTTCTCTGATGACTATTTATGTGACTCCATCCCAACCATTACGCAGGCTGTTGAATTAAATGCAACCTCTCGGGAGCTGCATTGTCCAAGAAGCTGTGCCTTAAAGTGCTACAGCAAGACACTGTAACCCAGCCTGTAGCTGCAGGGGATGTGTAGCATCCAGTGGAAGCTGATGCTCTTCCCTCACCACAGTCACATAGCAAGAGTGTGTTATATGCCTTGGACTGTGGAAGGGGCAGGTCAAAGCTATTCCCATGGGTTTTTTGACTGAACTGGCAAGAGCTGAAGTCCTAGTGATCAGAGCAACAAATGAAATGATCTTATTGTGAGGTGCAGGTATCCTCCATGAAGCTGTCAGCATTGGAATGATTGAAGATGTTTATATATATGCACACAGAGCAGGTGTATATGTGCTTATATGTGCAGAGCAGGTACATCTGTATTTCTCTTTGCCCAGATAGAAAACAGGAGGTGAAGGGACTGGGAGGGACCTCTGTGAGAGGATGCTGTGAAAGTTCCCATGCACATCATTAAAATCAAGGAAAATAAGGAGGCAATATCAAGCCATCCATATGCCATATTCACTGAAGTCTGCTGGAATCGGGCTCCCTTACAGAATCATTTCCATGGCTTTGCACTTCTGTGAGTTACTGAGTGTTTGACTTCGCTGTCAGGGTAGCTCAGAAGGACCATTGACAAGAAGAGTGGTTTAGTTGCATTGATCCTTCACATGCAACTCAAGCAGGGACTGTGTGTGCATGCAGGGGGGTTTTGTGAGTCCTGTGGCTTAGAGGAGTGTGTGCAAAGCAGCTTCAGCTGCTGCTGTTTGCTCATGCCGCCATCGTCAAACCGTGCTTTGAGCGTTTCTCTCCCTCTTGGTCACTTGGTTGTTGGCGGCAGGACAGGTTGCAAATTCCCAGGAGCAAAGGTCCTCTTGTCCTGAGGAAATCAGCAGTTTATAAGCCTGTTCCTACAGGCTCCTAAGGTTGGAGCAGCTGGGACACGTCAATGCTCTGGCTGAAGCGCTCAGGAAAGCTTCCAAAGCCTTTGGTTTTGGTCTGGTTTGAGGTCTTTTTATCTTCTTCCTTTAAGAGAAGGGTTTGCCAAAAGACAGACTCATGGATCATTTGCAAGGGGAACAACCAGAAGTAGGAGCAGTGTGAGTCTAAACACTATCATGTTCCTAATGTTTAAATTCAGGCAAGATGATGAACATAAACCTGATGGGTGATCAAAATGGGAACAAGGCAATGTACTAAGCGTGTCTGAGGGAAAAGAAAAGCAACGGAACATGGTCTGGGCACAAGGTCTCCAAAACAACAAGGGTCAGTTTAGGATACTGTAACCATGCAATAGAAATGCTCATTAGTTGACACACTTGAGAGATGATGAAAAAGAAATCTCAGTGTCTGCATTACGTCAACAACGTAAAGCAACACGGTTGTTTTGGAGAAGCTCAAGGCAACAATGCAAATCCAAACAGCAGTAAATCCAACCCAAGTGCACGTGGTCCCAGGCTCAGATTTAAGGTTTGATTACAAGAATATAGCTGGAGTTCATCGTAGAGGTGACCCAGTAGTTAAACCATTTGAGGAGGAGGAAGGTAAGAAAAGAGAGACAAGACGTGTGCAGCCGTATCATTCTTTTCACGGCGAAGCAAACCCGTAGGAGAGCGGGGAGCTCATGTAACCTGTATGTACACAGCTTTGTGCTTTCCTAAGCACCCAGAAACTTCTGAAGAGAGTTATTACAGTATAAAAAAAGCCATTTTGCATGCCAGGCGGGCTTCAAAGAGAGAAGTTCAGAAAGAAATCGGAAAGATGCCAGGAAAATCTGGAAGAAATCAAGGCAAATAAAGACAGGGTGTCAGAAGATAGAGGTCTGGGCATCAGGCTCTTATAATGGTAACAGGAAAATGCTAAGAGGCAGCCCTCTGTTAAATATCTTCTGTTTCATGTGTGTTTGCAAAGGCATGTCCCACTCAAGGAAAAATAACAAGAACTAGTCCACCGTGGTGAGGTAGGTTTGCGTCCCTAGTTGTCATTTCGTTCCCGACCAAGCTGGCAAATACCTGTGTAAAAGAAAACACCTGCAAAGTGCTTCTGTAGCTAGTGGGGATACAAAGGGAGTTTCAAGTAAAGTCATATGTTCTCATCTGTCCATCTGCTTCCAGTCAGACGTGATGCACATCTGAGGTTGGGAAAGCGTTTGCAAAGCCTAGCAAATGGTACACTATTCAATAATGATATTCTAATAAAGTCAGGACATTATGCTAAGGGTACTTAAAACCTGCAAACTGGAACCTAATTATTTTGGAAGTGGGTGAAGAAATGAGTTGTGCTTTCTTAACTTCATTTCTGTTTGTTAGCACAAGGTTTATCATTACTTTAAGCAAGCGAGTTATTTGCTTTCATTAGCAGTAATTGACCAGTAAACATGATAGTAACATATTTTCTCTTGGAAAACTCTACTAGTAAGTCTCTATAAATAAGAACTCTGACCAAAAGTACTTTTGGGAGTTGTTTTCAAGCGTATCATCCCTGAGACTAGGGATCCTTAACGCAATGCATCCATCACTAATTACAAGCCACAGATCCGTGTGTGTCTGAGTGCTGCAGGTCGCAGAGATCCCAGTGTTAGCTCAGAAATGTGCTCCCCGAGCTGTGCTTAGACATCTTTATAATACCTCAGCAACTGGAGAAGGCTTGTTTGTGTAAGTTGTGCTCTAAATTTGAAAGCAAGTAGCATAGATCATCCTGCTTGTGAGTGTCTTTCGCCTGTGCCTCTTGAGTCAGCAAGTAGCCTACAGGAATCAGACAAACGGTCTATGAGCAGAAGACTTCAAGTTCCCAACCAGGCATCTGAGCTGTTTGGTCCCTCACTCTCTTGTTTCCCAGTGTTTTTCAGTAACATGGGTGAAGAGCTGCTGTTGCTGTTCTGGAAGCTTGGCTTCCTTGAGAATGTATGTTAGAGGCTGGGTGCTACCAGGAACAATTTGTCACTGGGAATTTGCTCATGTAAAAGACCACTGATACCTACCTCTTATCCAACTCCTTTAAATGCTAAATAAAGCTGCTGTTTTACCTGCCCTGCGAGATCATACCTCTCAGGTCCCTACTGCTCATCTTGTTATGGCTTTTTTCCTTTTCGTTATTGCAGGGTTCCTCTTTCTTTGTGCAGAGTTTCTTCTTCTTCTTTGTTGCGCAAAACAGGAGTGACCAGACACCAAGATGATGTCCATCAGCTCCAATTTAGTGTCACATAATCATCACTTATAAACCTTTTCCAAATGCTGTGTACGTGCTACAGTTCATGGCAGAAAGTTAATACTGAGCATCACACGCTGTGTATAAGGCCTCAAAGTTTCATTTTTGTAACAACTTAAACACCAACCTCATTGTGTAAAAACACCATCCTTATTGTGCTTAAAACATCAGCCTTACTGTGTCTAAAATATCACCCCATCTGTTCAGCCTTCAGTCAGTTTTCTCTCACACTATGGTTATGCTTACCTTACATTTAGTTAACTTTACATTATTGTGAGTTATATATGTTACAATTTATTAGTCAAGTACAAGCAATCATACAATGCTAAACTGAATGCTCTATTCAGACTTCTAACAATGCTTAGTTTAATGTCCTGTCCTATCTTCTTGCCTTGACCTTGTTTCTGTTACAATCTGCTGTTTGTTTTCCCCTTGCTCAAGCAGCTATCACATAGACATTCCTTTCTGGCCTTTTTTGCTGCAGAAGGCAATTCAAAGACAAACTGCTGACTTTCTCTGTATCTGACTGACTCCATGACATTCATTACAGCCCAGGCCCCAACACGTTACGTTTGACATTTTGAAGGCTGAGCCTCATTCTAGACGGCCAATCTCCAGCGCCAGGCTGGGGAAACGAGTTCTGGGAGATGGAGAACATGTGAAAAAGAGGGACCACGAAATTAAAATGAGATGTGAGACACATTTTAGTCTTGTGTGATATCTGTTCAAAACAAGAAACTAGAAACCAGAGACCTTAAAAATGAGAGCCAAAGCGATCCCTCTTTCCTGGGCACTTGAGACATAGAGAAGTATTCGGTTCCCTCTGGTGCTTTTTGTGCTCGTTGAAGTCACTTTCTCTCTTGTTTATGACAAATAGGGTTAGAAAGGCAGAGGCAGCAAGATCTGAGACTCTTCCTTCAAAACCATTCTGTTCCCCAGGTCCATGTTTTAAATCATGTGCCAATGAAACCAAACCTGAGTCCATTTATGGGATGGGAGGTGCCGTGTTTTGCCTTAATTCAGTTTGAGCTGATTCACTGCTCAAAAGCCTCTATCAAAGGTCAGGACTTGTTTGTAGCAGGAGCAGTCATCTGTCTTAAGGAAGAAGTATCTGTGCCTAGAAGAATCTTTACCTTAAATGGCTTAGACCACGTTGGGTAGGTGGGAGATGGAAAACAAGCCTCCTAGGCACAGAGAACCGAGGCACAGCAAAATTCCCCCACCCTTTACACCCAACTTTGTTTATTACTAGCTTCATAGTTTGTGGGTTTATATAAAAACATCTATCAAGTGAAACTGTGAGGAGAGAGATGGTTTTCTGTGGTCAGTTGAGGAAGAGGCTGGAGAAGATGGACAGCGGTACAGCAGTGCACAGCATCTCTGCAAAGCTATAGGCAGGGTGTGGATTTGGGGACCAGAGGAGCAGTTATACTCTTTCTTTCCATCTTCTGAAAGCTCTTTGCTTTTTAATGTGGGGGGGAAAAAAAAGTCTTGCTTCTTTCATAGGAAATATAGTGGGCCTCAAGTCCAAGTGGGCTCCCCAGAATCACAGTTACGGTAACGCAGAGCTAACAGCTGTAAAGGGAGAAAGCTCCCTTGTAATCACTTCAAGGGCTAAGTCTTACTTATGAAGGAATTAGAAGTTACTTAGTTCTCAGGCAGCCTCCACCCAGAGACAGATATGCATCTGGATTTGAGAAAAACTAAGCAAAACCATCATTTTAAAAGGAGACAAAGATCTCATTCTGTCCACAGCTCCACTGTGTCTAACAAAGCAGAGGAGGCGTGCAGCCTGATGTGCCACTGCATGCCACATTGACCAAACTCAGCCCTGGCTCTCTGGCAAATTCACGTGAAGTGATTGCATTGAACCCCACTGAAGTGATTTCAAACAATAATCCATGTCAGACATATTGAGAGGGGAAATGCAAACTTGTCACAGCAAAGAGACAGAACTACAACTTCCCTCCAAAACATTGCGCTGGAAAATCCTGCCCAGGAGGAACATAACGGCATCTTCCAGTATACTGCACTAATAGTTACTTCTGTAGAAGTCTACCCTGAAATGTGTCCTGCAAGTAGGATTTAGAAACAATTTTTAAGTGGATAGTAGGTGATATTTTGGTTTAGTCCAGAGCATCATTGTAAGTGAGTCATAAAATCGGGCAGAGCGTGATAAACATCGCTTGGAAAAATGCCAAAGGTATTGCCTTGGTCTCCCCTCCTCGGTGGTTCAAGGAATAAATCTTCAAAACAAAACATCCTTTAGAAATGTGACTGAAATAACCAGAGACTGTCTGTTGTAAAGTCTGAGGTGAAATAAGAGAAGCAGTTGTAGGGAGAAAGGAAGTTGTCCCAAATACTGTTGAAAATCTAAGTGGTTAAAGTAGGTTTAGGTAAGACTGTGTGCAGAAAGCCCCATGTGTTTGCTGGTGTTGGCAGTGCTGTCTGTCCACTTTGGAGGCTGAGCTGCTGAAAGAGTGAGAGGGGAGATGCCCTGAGCCGCTCCATCCGGCGCTCGCCCCGGCCGTGTCCGTGGCGGCCAGGCCAGCCCCTCAGGTAGGCACCCCTGCAGCACCACCACGGCACCCCACCCAGCATCACTCCCCAAAAACCTTCCCTTTGTTCTTTGTCCCAAGGCACAGTGTCTTACTGCCCCTTCTCCCCAGGTCTGCCTTATCCGCTTCTTTTCCCCTGCTCTCCCAGGAGCGGGGTTCTTGGCTTCCTCGGTATCGATTTAACCTGGCACACCAGCAGCTCTCGTGGCTGCACATCAGAGCTGCTCTGTATGGACAAGAGGAGTCTGCACACACACAGATCTTAGTCCACAGGTGCAAAAGAGAAAGGAGAAAAGAGAAGGAAGGACAAGTATGAGAGAAGGGAAACTTTCTTTTTAAAACAAACTGGAGGAAATGGAACTCTTGTTACAAACAGGCTCTGAAGCAAAACTCCCTGTGACTCTGATGGTGAATAAAGGACCCCTGTGGAAACTGGGGAGTCTGTTCTGCCCCTTCAGGATGAACAAAAGGAGGGCAGAGCTGTGCTAGAAGCGGTCTGAGTACCGTAGCATCCCAGCTTTAGCTTACCTTCAGTCATCTAGTGCATGTCAGTACATTTTTTTCTGAGCACTGGCTCTAGTGGTACATACAGCCTGTTCCTCTGTCCTTCAACTTAAAATTGGGTTTAACAGATTTCAGGTGTAGCTGAACAGATGCATGTACACCCCGTGGTTTCTCGTAGCTTTAGCACTAACAATACCTGCCAGACCTAAGGAGCATTCGTTTTCCTGCAGTTCTTTTCAAGTGATGTCTCCATGTAAAGGTTGAGAACGAAGGCAGTTGTGAAACTGGTGACTCAATACACCGACCTGTGTGGACAGAGGAGTTTTAACAGCACAGATGTGTCAGCATTGCCAAAGCTGAATTGGTTCTCTGCTTAATTCAACCAAACTGATCCGTGTAACCTGCAGACTCACTGCACGCTCAGAAGGATGGCAAGAAACTGCCCCCTAAGTGGGGAATTGCTGCAGGAATTCAACAGGATGCTGATACCTATTCACTAATTCAGCTTAATTCTCTTGCAAGCATTCAGTTGGCCAACAGCTCTTTCTGTAGCTCTGAACAGGGATAACCTGGCTGTTCCTGCTATTCCCTACTAGGAATATCCATGGAATCAGCTGGGTCACCAAGTGTTGATCAGCTGCCAGGATGAGTTAGTGCATAGTTGAATGTCTTGCAGATTAATAAAAAGCGTACAAATCCTGTGCAAAGCACTTGCAGTGAAAATGTATGTGAGGGTAATAAAGTGTGGGGAAAATGAAGCCATCTGGTGCAAAGCTGGTTGAGGAATCGTGTCTGCTCCGAAAGAGGCATAAAACAAACAAAGCACCCCTTCCCCGATACCCTAATTTCCTTCAGTTGCTTTAGTTCAGTAAACACACACCTTTGTTTCCCTCCCCTCTGCTGAAATTTGGCTTTCAAGCTTTAGAAGGAAGAGCTGCTTGCAAATGAATAATGGAACCATTTCAGTTCTGTAAGACAGGAAGGGGGGGGATTCTTTTTGGCCCAAACACAACAGCTGAGTGTAAGGTTTGTCTCCCGCAAGAGTTACTCCCCAGCTGCCTGCATCCAGGCCAAGCTCAGATGTGAAGTCAGGGACGTTTTTCAGTGGGGAACGTTAAGTTGGAAAACATTCAGTCTGGCAAGATCCAGCCAGCTCTAGTGAAAAAGGTCCAAAGGTGACTTCAGTCAATGCATTGTGGGCAAAAAAGCCATAAATGCTGCAACATAATCCTGGAGTAAAACATAAACGAGAGCCCTAAGGCAGGGAACAAGGTGGAGTCCCCAGTGGACAGGCAGGCTGTCCATGTTTTGGTCCTCTAACCGTGAGAGTTCACCAAGGGAAATTTCCAGTCAGTCTCCAATTTCACACATGGTCGGAAACAAGAGAGCAAACATAGAGTAGGTAAGAAGCACTTGCTGTACTAATGCACTCTGTAAGCTGAAAGGAGCCACGAGACAGTCGTGCAAAGCCGACCGGAGCTGAGATGCCATTAACGTGCACGTGTCTGAGTAGTTTTCTTAGCTGTTGGTAATGGGCAACAGACACCTATCAATTTCTGTTACCATTAAGACTTTAAGGTGTAATGGCATTTTCCAAGAGACCTGACTCTCAAAACAAGTCTTTCTGGGGTTTTTTTTGCACTGTTTAGTTTCTATCCTATACCTGTGTACCATCATTCAGATCACTCCCCTTGTTCATCCTCTGTGGAACTGAGCAAAGGACCCGTCAATCTGTTTAGATTAAAATGTCTTGGATGTGAATGCTGTACTCAGTAAAATACCCAGAGTCACAGGACAAGAAATACTCATTCTCCTCACGAGACCCGCAGAGTAATGCAAGTGTGCGTGTGGATGTGTATCTGTACCTGCTTTGTTCAGTCTCTGGGGCCATCACGTCGCTGAGGTTGCCAGCAGAGGAGTCAGCGTGGATGTGGCTATCCATTTGCTGCCTCATTTCTCTCCGCCTACCTCACTTAGGCAACACTTTGAAGAGTTTTTCTTCATTGCTGACCTTAACAGAACTCATACATAAGTAAAGGACAAAACTCAGAGTCCCGCTCCTCTTCAGCTCTGTTACAAACGTTGTGTTCTCAGTGTTGACTCAGAAAGGTGTTGAATGAAAGAGCCCAGAGTTCCCAAAGTCAAACACGTGACACCCTTCCCTTCCAGCTACCACTATTTCTCTAACTGCTCCACATATTTATTCCTGGTGAATCTGGGGGAGGGAAGATGAGATGTTCTGCCATAGCTGGCCCAAAGCTGCCTCCTTTTGGCAGTGTAGCTCTGATTGGAACGTGCCGGTTGCAGCGTGGTGTGATTGTGTGACATGCACATTGACAGTATTGTCATCTTCAGGATTCTCATCTTCAGGATCTCAATGCCACGTTTTGTGAATGTGGCATCTCGAGAGCATTTCAGATTCTATAGGTAGGATCAGATTTGTTCTTCCTTTCCTGAAGCGTCTTCCTTGAGCCAACACCCTCTTCACCCAACTGAGGATCCCTGGTGGGATCAGTATTGATGGTTTTTACATCTCCTGTTACTTGTATTGATAAAAGCTGTGTTCTGTGTTATCTTGGAGCCTTTCAACCTGTAACATTTTGGGCTAGATTGTCACGGTATCTCTGGGAGGGCTCTATGAGGTCGTTGTGACGAAGAAGCGATACGGCGATGAGCAGCAGTCAGCTGGCTCCCCAGCTCCTGAGCCTGTGCTCTGGAGACTTTGATCAGATTGGAAGGGATTCAGTTCCCTACGAGCAGGCAGAAAGACTGTTGTGTTCCTAAAACCTGAATTCAAGGGGGTTTGATTATGCTTATCTCTACTCAGGAAAGCAATTAACGAGTTCAGAGATTAACGTGGCCCTATAAGTTCTTCCAAAGCTGAACATACAAACTGTAAAGGTTTATAATAATCACTCTGGATTATATTGATCACCCTAGATTATAATAATCCCTGTGGATTACAAATCAGAAACCAAGGTGGTTGGTGGGGTTATGTCAAGCAAAGGAAATGAGGCTGTTTGATCAATGCACACAATGAAAAGTGTTTGAAAAAGCTCAAATTGAACCATAGACAGGGTGAAGCGCTCTAAAGAACACTAATTGTTCAAACAAATTACTCAGGAGAAATTCTGTAGGACAGAGGTGCTGGTGGAAATGTGAACTGTTCCCAGTTCTGGGGTACAAAGTGGCCAAAGTCATTAAGTTATTCGGTGTCATTGGCGTAGCTCGGAGTAGCAGGAAAGTTACGATTAGGCAGTGGGATGTGTTTACAGAAACGTGTTTCTCTTCCCTCCTGTTAGTTTGCAGAACATTGGGATGTTTTCAAAAAGTGCAGAGGGATTAAGGAGTGCATTATTTATAACATGTGCTCAGCACTCAGAGAGGCAGCTGACGGGCATGACACAGTTAGGAGAAGTCTCTAACCTTTCAGTATTGCATTGCACTTTGTGCAAGTGAACAGCCTTTGCCTGAATAATATATTGGAGGTAATGACAGAAAAGCCAAGCAAAACACCAGGTTATAATATGTATGAAAGACCAGAAGCTTTCTGGTGGATATCTATCAAGCCCTTTCTTGTTTGAAAAGCTTTGGGTTTTTTTCTTTCTCTCTCTATTTCAGCACAGCACAAGTTTCTCCAAGTGGAATTCAATCGCTTCATTGTCCTATGGTAGCACAAGTGCTGAGACACGGAGTGGCCTTGAAGCAAGAGCATGCCAGGGGAGCCACGCTGGCGTTGCTTCTGAAGCACCACACTGGCTTTTGCCAGAGGAGTGGGAGATGTGCTTCCACAACAGAGAAGATAAAATGTGAATCCAGATTTCAAAGTGTACAGAGATGTGGAAATGCTGCAGTGCTCGAGGAGAGGAGAGGAGCAAAAATCTCATGTAAGTTCCTTGTAGCTTAGCCTCTTCTAAAAGTGGAGAGGAAAATATGATCAAGAGTATTTAACCTTGAATTACTCTGCCTCGAAATATGGTTTTTGGTCTCTTGGAAATGATAGGAGAGTGTAAGACTAGGAAGGATTACTGTAATACTTTACTGTTACCTGTATTTTGTAACTGCAGGCTTGATATTTATGAGCTGCCTCACCCTGTCCCAGATCTCCCAGATCTCCCTAACTTTATCATAATGTTGTGTCTGGATTCAGTCCACATGGGAAATCAAAAGTAGAAAAAATTCCTCTGAATGTAGATGAAAACTCAGACTGTGGGCGTGGGTATGGAATAACTTCAGCTGCGGCTGTGATACCAAATACCCACCAGCAAAGCATTTCTGTGGCTGTAGATCTTGGAGCAAGGCGTGTGCACGTAAGTGCCAGACCACCCTGTTCCCAACAAAGCGGGGCTGTGCTCACACACATCTACTGTCACGACCATCATCTGCCGAGCCTAATGTTGGCATCACTTCTGGGTGTTTCTGTGTCACCAGGCACGTGTGCTCTGTGCTTACTGCTAATATATGCCAATAGATAAAATGTCTAATGCTCTAATCCTGTAATATTTTAAAGCTCTTCTCAGGCTGACAAGATGCAGCGTGGCAGCAACGTGAGAGTTCTGGGCGCTGGTCTAAGCAGAAGGAGCTGGAGAGAGGTAAGGGCTGGAAGTGAGGAAATCGATGGCCCTTTGTAGGGGTAAGGATTCCTGGCCCTTCTCTGCTTGTTTTGTGAGGGCTATTATATTGTAATGCCAAACCTTTTTGCAGCAGCAGGGTCAAAGCAACAAAAGGTGAAGTGTTGCAGATGATTTAGGCAGTCGCTTCCCAGTTCATAAGTGCCCAAGCACCAGCCACCAGGAAAATGCCAAGTTCTGCTTGGCCAGCTGGGGGCGTATCTTGTGACCGGTGCATCTGACCAACAAGGCTTATGTGTGAGGTTTTAGCATGTAGAGTCGCTTTCAAAAGCGGCTGCAGGAATTAAGCAGGAGCGGTTTCTAGTGAGGGACTGCAATCGGTTCCTTGCTCCCTGGCAAAGGAAAAAAGACACAAAATCAATCAAAACTCACTGTAAATTATTCATCTGACTCTACTGTGAGTCTAGCAAAAGCCCCAACCTGGCAGCCATCAAAGGCCCTTTGCTCTGAGGGCCAGCAGAGCTCAGCTCAGGACCCCCAAACCAACCGGGGCCGTAGAACTGAGCGGCCTCCTCCGCTTCGTGCCTCGAGTCCCTTTTTGCAGCCACATCCCAGCTGGAGAGAGCTTTGCAGTTCACCAGGCTCTGGGGGGGGAAAGAGCCAGAGCAGGTAGCAGCAACAGTGGACCCCCAATCTTCAGAGCTGAGGGACCACTTTGGATGAAGAGAACAATGAGTCTTTCAGGTGAAGGAACGTTCAAACCCCATCAGGCTGGTGAGACCCAGGGTTAGCGAACTCTTCAGAGGCAGTGCGTGCGTGTGCTCCCGGAGCTGTGCTGCACAGGCACCAGCATGGCTTGTGCTGTTTATTCTCCTCTGGCTCCATTTCTCCAGTCTGCAGGAGTCCTGTAGATGTGTGACGTGGCTTTAGGGCGAGGAAGCATATCCATGTCTCTGCGAGAGCTGTAAAAGTGTCCAATCCAGCCCTGCCAAGGCTGACGGCTCCTGGCTCAGAGGATGGCTGCAGGTAGGAGGAAATCCTTGTTGCATTCTTTAAATGCTGCCTTGTGCCTGTTTTGTCTGTTACAGAAGTAGGTCAAGGAGTTTGTTTTCTGCATTTCCCCTCTGTATCTATCTGCTGTATCTTTGCAGTCAAACTCTTCTTTAAAGTACATGCCAATTAAAAACTCGGGTCTTGTGTTCTTGCAGCACCCCAGCACGCGGAGAACAGGCTTTGGCATTCTGTCCTCAATATGTGTTTCAATAACGTTGCTTGAAGGACCAACTTGAGAAAACTCCCATTTGTGGGGACCCGGAGGCTTTGTCCTTTACAGCTGCTGCTGTGCGAATGCTGGTTTTTCACTCCTGTCTTGCTGTTAAACAAATCCTTACCCTTTACAGTCCTAATAGCACCTTCTTAGGCCAATTCACCTCATCTTGGTCACAGTCTCCAAGTTCTTCTGTGATGTAAGGGTGTGTTTTTTCTTCATGTCTTTCCCATACCATGCATCTATGTGCTGTGAAATGTACAGCACTATATTAAGCATCACGTGAGCGACCGTAACTGAAGCGTGGGAAGGAGCAGCAAGCGTTTAACTTCCCCACATTCCTCTGTGTGATCTGTAGGAAAGCTACCAGCTTTTGTACCCAATCTTTCCCTGCCCGTCAGGTACTTTTGGCTTCGGTTCAGCATTTTCCTTCTGTTTGGGTGCCGACTCCCCTCACACCCCAAGCCTGTTCCGTGCCTGCGGTCCGTCAGTTCCGCTCACTGTGCTCCCTAACAGAGTTTGCCCAGAAGTTGCGGAACATTCCCCGGTGTGAAGCCGATGCCCATCACCACCTGAAACTTTCTGGAGTTATCAATACTTTTCAAAGCTTTCCGTTTGCTTTTTGTTTTCCCTGTGTGCTCGTGCCACCAGAGAGCTGCTATTCATCCTCTTCTCCGAGTCAGCCGAGGCAGAGCTTTCGCTCCGGCAGCTCAAACAGCAGCAAAGCAATCTCTACCTTTGCAGAACAGTATGTGTTACTTGTGCTGTTACAAGCTGGAGTTTACCTGTTTCAGAACAGTAATTGTGGTCTGTGTTTGGTTGGGACCTTCCCATTCTGCTCTAATCCAGTGCAGTGGGACAGGTCAGAACCGCACACCGGTTTAGCGGAATCAATAGAGTCTCACTTCCTTGGCCGCTTTTGAGTTTGTCTGTCAGGAGTGACTCAAGCAAATCCAGTCTGGGCAGTCTGTGTGTCAGTCCTGCTGCCAGTGATGAGAGGCTGCAGCCGTGCGCATCTGCTCCCTGCATTCCTCCCAGAGCATTCCCGCTGCGAACGCCGCACGGGAGAAGTCCTGAGCACCCTGAGAGCTGTGCTGTGGTTCCCAGCTACAGAGTGAGTAGGAAATGGTTTGTCTCCCAGGTGCTTCGGTGTTGCACACACGTGAGGTTGGGTGAGCTTTTGGGTTCGCTGTTTCCCGCCTGTGACAGAGGCTCGTGCCCATACAGGGATGCAGGAGAGTGTCCCTTCTTGTGTCTTAATGCACAGTGGGTTGTTGGAGATCCCTTATTGCTTTATATCCTATCTTAAAGCTAATTGTATGGCATGCTGTATGGCAGCAGCTGCTGCTCTTGGTGGGACACTCATCACCTTTTCATCTCCCTCTATCCAGGCTTTAAAGTGACTTTCCTTTTTTTTGGCATACACTTGTTTTTTGTGCAGGCCTTATCGACCCGTCACCCCAGAGCAAGTGCCAAGGGCACCAAACCCTCGTCCCCCAAGAGGGGAGCAGCGCTTCGCCGGCCACGGGAAGCGGCACACGGGCTCGGGAGCTCTGGAGGGCGACTTCAGCGTTTATATCAAAGAGTCTGTGCGGCCTCACGTTCTCCAGAGGAATTAATGTCACGTTTGCTGTGCAGAGGGAAATGCTGAGCAACTTCTAAATGCTGGTAAGGGGGGGTCACATGTTTGTTTCTGTAGGGTGTCAGGACTGCCGTTACATCCTGTTCCCCGCAAACACATACTGAGTGTCGGATGCTGACCGAACACACGGGATCCCGCAGCCTCTGCCGGGTTGTTCAAGGAACACCCATGCGGGCACATCCAGCAGAGAGGAGGAAAGTACTGTGGCTCCTCGGGCTGAGGCAGAAGCCCACGAGTAACTATGGCAACCAGGCTGTCACTGCCCATCAAAGCATTTACATGCCAAAAAAGCCCAAATACTCTACCACAGGTTTAGGTTTCAGCTCATTTGGAGATCTACCCCTGCCCTTTGTTCCTTTTGGATGCCGGCAGCCGTGGCAGGAGCGCTTTTCTCTGCCCCGCGTCCCGCACCGGCAGCACACGCGCCGGTGCCGAGTGTAACGGGCTCTAATTAGAGGGGGATATTTGGATTTCAAGTTGGAGAAAGCTCGAGGACAATTTTGTGTTCCCCTTAGAAAGTTTCACGTCGCAGCCCTTCGCAGAGCCAGCGTGCTCACATCAGCATTCTCAGCGTTCAGCTCTGTGCTTTCACAGAAGAGGCCTTAATACAACGTATCCTCTCTGGTGACAAGTTACATTCTATTGCTGTCAACAAAGCTGTTCTTTCTTTCTTTGCGTCTGTGCACACTCCCACGTTTTCCCGTTTTAATCACCCCTTAGGGTTGAGTTCTGAAGTTGTGTTGTCTGGAGGGGCTTCCAGAGAGGCGGCAGCGTGGGCTTCTCGGAGATGACGGAAGACAGAGGTAAATACTTTCCCGTGAGGTGAAATGAAGGGTTTGGGACCGGCTCTTTGCTCGGGATGGAATCGATCTGACGTGTAGAGGACCAGGGAACGATCAATATGAGACGTAAAGTCCCTTTTCCAGCAGCACCCTCCCTGCAGCCCAACCGAGCGCGTTTTCCAAAGCGACCCTGAGATAAAGCAACCCGAGCAGAGGAGTTTGTTTGTGGGAAGCAGCACTGTGTTAATTAGACTCTTTATGTTTTATTCCTGTTTAGGAGAAGATTTTATTAAAGACATTTGTGTGCCGGTGCCGTTCTTTTCTTCCTGGCAAGGTGAGTAAGCAACCTGTTAGGATCAGCACAGAATCACCGGTACGTCTCCCCATCTTTCTTCATTCCTGTCTTGCCTTATCAGGACTGTCCTTTTGGTTGCACTGACCCGAGCACGACTTGTACTTCATCACCACTTAAGGGATTAAACTGGGCCTCACACCTGAGCATTTTCTGTCCTTTTTCTCTCCCCTGCACGTTCCGAGCACTCCTCACGTCCGAGGTGTGGGGCATTGCGGTGGTGTGTTCAGGCAGCCCGATTTCAGTGTGTAAGTGCAGCTGCCGGGTGGGCAGGGGTTCGCTTCGGGAGCGGCAGATGAACCGCTGGCAAAGGGAAATGTGATCCGAGGGAACCATTTGACTATGAGAAGCTCCTGCCACGGTGTGTTGGTGCTTCTGTCTGAACCTCTGGGTGCAGTATCCCATCTTTGTTAGCAGAGGGGAGGCCTCAGCCAGCAAAACAGAGCAGGATGATAAGGACAAAATGCAACCTGCACTTTAATATGTGCCTCCCCCATCCCTCTGTCTCAGCTCAATGCTCCCCCTAGCTCAACCTCCCAGTGTCAGAGATAAGTGATGTGTGGCGAGGGGCTGGGCTACATCTGTCCTGGGTTGGACAGAGAAGCGCAGAGGGGCCGAGCAGTCCCTTTGCTTGTAAGAGCAGTGAGTTTCACACCCCACGGTCCCGGGCTGCGTGGGGAGGTTGTTTCTCTAAGTGCCCAGGGATGAATCCCACACGTGGAATGGGAAAGCAGCTGATGGGGGCCTCAGGTGTTGGCCATCACCTAATGAGCTCAGCTCATCAGGGCGTGGGAGGGGCCCTGCCCACGGAGCGGAGGGCAACAGCTTGCAGGAGGGGCAGTGTGGCAGGGAGAATAGTCCCGGGCTGTGGCAGCGTGCATGTGGCACTGTGTGTGCCATACAGCGTGTCAGTGGGATGTGCAGAGCCAGACAGGAGCGAGAGGCTGGGTATCTGGGAAGGTGAGGCTGTACAGGGTGTCTGTGTGAGGGAGGAATATCATCTGAGAGGTGTGCTTTGAGGTGAAGTGAGAGAAAGGTCGTCAAGTGCAATTAAGTACAAGGTGCTGTGTAATCAGGGAAAGGGAGAAGAGGTGTGTGATGGTGCAGGGTGTGGCTCAGGGTTGAAAGCACGACCAGATTCCAACGGGTCCAGGAGTCCCGGAGGGTGGGGTGCAGCAGCATTTTGGGCATATTCATCTGCCATGAGTGCACAGTGCCTGGTCCAGATGTGGGACTTGTGTCCAGTCCCATGAGCTGTATGGTGTAAGGATTGTGTGTACAGTGTCCAGGAGTGGTGTGTACAGGTGTGTTCTATAACTGGTGTGGGGGTGTGCAGTCATGATGTGTGTGGAAGATGTGTAATGCTTGGTGGTGTATGGGCAGGAACCTGTGCTGTATGGGAGGGGTGTGTGCAGGGGTGGTGGGTGTGTCTCGGTTATCAATAAAATCTCGAGCATCATTAGGTAGGGTGTGAAAGAATTTTCAA